>NW_018406841.1:792134-878320 GCF_002113885.1 Mizuhopecten yessoensis
GACCATCTACCCAAAGTCTGAATAACATGATCCTGGACACCGGCGGCAGCTGCTGAGGTAGCCGCACCAATATGAAAAGGAATGTCCATTAAAATCATGGCTGTTGATACCTATACGAGTCAGAGTTTCTTTGAGGTACGATATGAAAGTCTGACGCATCAACGGTTTGGAAATAAAAACCAAACATGTTTTCAATAAACAAAGGTGAAGTCAGAATAGCTCCTTGAGCCTTCCTTGCTGCTAAATAGGGAATCATGGTGAGCACAGGATGCAAAACATTGTTTTCAAACACTTTAATGTTCACTCCTTTACCGTAGGGGTCCATTTTGATGAACGCAGAAAAAGGGTAAAGGAAGACTTGTCCGGCACCACCACTATGTCACACATACGAATGTTAGTAGTATCGTGCAAGGTTTGGCATGTGAGCTCCCCACACTGCAGAAAGCCATAAAATGCTGTCTAAAAACACATTTCTAAGACTTGAAATTGAATAGACCTAGAGAAGACGCTTGACTCTACTGTGCTGCAGAGAAGCGACTTGACTCCAAGACGTGAAATCGAATAGACCTAAAGAAGAAGCTTAACTCTACTGTGCTGCAGAGAAGCGACTTGACCCTAAGACTTGAAATTGAATAGACCTAGAGAGGGAGCTTGACTTTACTGTGCTGCAGAGAAGCAACTTGACTCTAAGACTTGAAATCGAATAGGCCTAGAGAGGGAGCTTGACTCTACTGTGCTGCAGAGAAGCAACTTGCCTCTAAGACTTGAAATCGAATAGACCTGAAGAAGAAGCTTGACTCTACTGTGCTACAGAGAAGCGACTTGACTCGAGCTCTAAGACTTGAAATCGAATAGACCTAGAGGAGCTTGACTCTACTGTGCTGCAGAGGAGTGACTTGAAATCGAATAAACCTAGAGAAGAAGCTCGACTCTACTGTGCTGCAGAGAGGCGACTTGAAATTGAATAGACCTAGAGAAGAAGCTTAACTCTACTGTGCTGCAGAGAAGCAACTTGACTTTAAGACTTGAAATCGAATAGATCTAGAGAAGAGGCTTGACTTTACTGTGCTGCAGAGAAGCGACTTGACTCTAAAACTTGAATAGACCTAGAGAAGGAGCTTGACTCTACTGTGCTGCAGAGGAGTGACTTGACTCTGAAGACTTGAAATCGAATAAACCTAGAGAAGAAGCTTGACTCTACTGTGCTGCAGAGAAGCGACTTGACTCTAAAGACTTGAAATTGAACAGACCTAGAGAAGAAGCTTGACTCTACTGTGCTGCAGAGAAGCGACTTGACTCTAAGACTTGAATCGAATAGACCTAGAGAAGGAGCTTGACTCTACTGTGCTGCAGAGAAGCAACTTGATGCTAAGACTTGACATAGAATAGACCTAGAGAAGAAGCTTGACTCTACTGTGCTGCAGAGAAGCAACTTGACTCTAAGACTTGAAATCGAATAGACATAGAAGCGCCCACGTAGCATGCAGAATAGACGATATCATAAAGCCCTGGGAGTAGCCAGATAGCCTGGAACCTGCCTGGTAAGAACACAGGACTTGAGTAAGACTCGAGGTTCATTTAAACCGAACGCGTCGCGTTCGTCACACCTCGGATGTCAGCCAGAGAAGATACACACGTGCTGTTGTTATGACAGTGTCGACATTCTTCGCTGTTCAGGGAGCCTGTAGGACGGATTTCATCTGGAAACTTCGAAAGTGCATGCTGGTGATGCGTATGTTTTTCAACTCATGTATGCGGTCTCTAAGGTGTACTCTGCTTGAGGTTGATTTAGGATCCTCGATTCCGTGCCGAGTTGGTGTTCGCTGCCGGCCACTGCTGCAGGAGAAACTTGACGCTGGGAAGAATAGTCACAGAAACTCACTGTTGTGGTGACGCTAGTAACGGAAACACTTATTCGCCTTTCCAGTCTGACATAACTGTCCTGTAGTGTTGACACACTCTCTGCCAATCTAGTGACGATGTCGACCAACGTTTGCGTATGCGAACCATCGAGGAATAATATCGATTCGAAGTAACCTGGTCGCCATCTTGTCGCACGGAATTGTGGGATCGCGCACCTCTTGTCCTCGAGTCTCTCAAATTATTTATCAAACCCGTTCGTTTCCCGTTGGCACTGAACGGTACCGTCAATCTTGTCAATTCCTCTCGGAAACGAGCTACCGGATCGTACGGAACAACTGTAGAATTCCTACTTTTAGACCCCATGTCTTAAAACTATTGTCGATAGGCCTAAATATTAACGCTATAAATAGCCTAAGGTGTAGGTTGGCAAGGTCGAATGCACGTACAATGTCAAGTTCACACCGTAATGACGAATCACGGCGAAGTATTTTGCTCGCTATAATTGTAAAGGCAGTGCGTCAAGTCCTTAAACACGAAGTTGTAAGGTGGTATTATTCGTACAACAGTAAACAATAAGTAGGCTGCCTTGCTCCCAGTGTGTACAGTAGCGTAGCCACACCACAAGTCCAAAAATCACGCAGAAAGTAAACAAACGTTTCTCCTCATACTGATTCACGTTTACAACGTAACGAACTGGCGAAAGTTAAATCATACGGCGATGACTGTCACTGAGTAATCGTGGTGTAGTTTAAGATAAATCCATAGTGTAGTAAACACTTGAAAAGTCGAAGAATACGCGAAAAGCAAACACACCAACACCCGCCGTAAATCAATAATGAGGGGCACTGACAATACCACATACCCTCTAGGGGTTAATGCTGATTGGTTAACACTCCCCTAGTTTGCATAAAAACATGAACATGAAAAACCTAGATACAAGAATATTACCACACGTAAACAAGGAAATGAACTTAAGTACATTCACACATATATATCTAACTGTTCCACTGTAGAAAAACAACCTATTATATATATAAGCAAGGGAGCAATAAAAGTTGTATATAAACTATAATTTAACACACATGTCAAATTATCATTTATGTCAGAATTTATGGAGAGAGACATACGTCCAAGATTTGTCTTTTTTAGATGAAATTTACACTGATTCTATCTCCAAGGGACCTTGTCATATGTTTGTATATAAAAACTTTCTATTAATAGTGTTTCCGAGAGTCGTATTCCATATATATATGATAAACTGATAACTTACGGAAAGTTGTGACATCTTGTTTACACGTGCTTTGAGTTTTATTCGCTATAACATAACAAATCATGGTAAATGATGCCATAGCAGGCAACGAAAAGAGAAAGCATCAGGTAGGATAAAAAGAGATATGATATATATAAAAAAATGGATGATCGTTTGAATCTCGACACGGCAGTATCGCCTTTCATTAACATGATTAGATTAGCTGTATCGCTGGCTAAATTAATTTACTGCTAGTCATGCCTCACTGCACACAGTGTTATGATATTGGACGAGAATCTATTAAGAGTCATAATGAAATTGCAATCAGATTGATTTCTTATGCCATGGTTACATAAAATATTTGTGTTAAGGGTGTATGTTACTTTCAACACATTGGTGAATGCAATGCTATTTCAAACCTTTTCGTTGGTGTCATCAATAAATTCAGCAGATACAAATTTCTCATCAATAACAAATACACTAGTGTAAACCAGTCATGTAGCATATACCCTTAATTCTCACAGCAATAAAACTATCGTCATGTGATCTTGATTGAAATGAAATCACAAGCATGAAATGTATTTCTAAATGCTGCAAGCATGCAGTTATTGCAGTTAGATTTTCTGCTTCAATTAGCCTTCAACTTCTAGATTTCCTTCAACATATCCTGTCTCCTGCATACACACACGCAAGCACGCATGCACTACACACATGGAGGCACGTCCTTAAATGACCTTAGCTGTTAATAGGACGTTAAACAATATTAAACCAAACCAAACTGCTTCAATTAGCCTTCAAATCCTAGCCAATCTTTATTTCCTGTTATATTGTATACCAGTGTCTGTTGACATTTTAGCATTGAGCTTTTCAAATATCATAACCCATATGATTTAACAATCAAAACAATTTCTCACTTTCATAAAATGAGGTTTAATGAAATATGAAGACATTTTAACTGTTTAACTTGTCACTAACTTGTCACAGATCCAAGTGAAAATATTTGTAGCAGTTGGTGTGTTGGCTTAATTGCACTTAAGCAATATTTGGCAACTAAAAACTCCATCGGGTTAAAAATTGCTTAAACTAATTTGAAGTTTTCTAAACCTTTACATGTCATGATAAGAGAATTAGTTTAGTTAATTGATGAAGATGTTTAATATATGAAATAGTTCCATGCAGGTAATAGAAGAAGAAACCATTACTTGATAAGTTGATTTTGAAAAATTTGTCAAATCAAGTTTTGATCTTGTGTTGTGGAGGCTACGAGAGCTCTATATTTAGCCATTAGGCTGATGAGTTTAAGGCCCTTAGAAAGCTCTAAGGATGAAAACAAAATTCCTCGTCAGGGCCTTGGGCTATATATGGGATATTTCCGAGGGTTAATATGGAGAATGACGTAGTTTCGGATGCTGGTGCAGTTGTTTGTGGCAGATTTCTTGAAAAAAAAATGTAAATTTGACGATACCTGAAGTATATGTCTATCAGAATAAGTCTATACTTGGGAGCCCTTTATTCTTTGACCATTAACATCTGTACGACATGTGACTGGTTGGTGCCATTTGTACGATGAGTTTTGTCTTTATCGAGAGCCCGCCTGATGATAGGGTGATAGCGCCGTTCAATCTGACATCTTCCTTATCTTGTTAAAGTCCCGCGACGTCTTGCTTTTGACAGTCTGACTTAAATCAGATCAGTGTGGCGTTGCATGTATTCCAATCGTGATGGGGAGGGGGAGATAGGAAGAAGGAGGAAGGGGATGGGTAGATGATAGACAGAGGGACAGTAATAGGAGGGACAAGGTAAGGAAAGAGGGAAAAAGGGAAGGGAAAGGAGTGGAGAGAGCAAACAAGTGGAGGAGGAAATTAGGGATGGAACAAGAGTCTGGACAAGATAAATCTGGGGAGAGGTTAGGGGGGGGTTTAGAACAATATTTAGATAAGGAAAGGTAAGGACCGGTTGGATTAGAAATAGAAGGAAGTGATAAAGGGGGGAGGAGATTGGTGTGGATGGAAGAATAAGTTGGATAGAATCAGAATAAATAAGGGGTCGGGGGACAAGAAAACTGTTAACTCATTCACCCCTGAAGACACATTTGAACTCTTCCAATTCAGAGGTTGGAATAGTTCATTATGAAATTTCAGGGGTGAATGAGTTAATGAAGGCACATTTAAGTGCAAAGAGATAGCAACCTATTGAATCATTATCAGAATCTAATTGATGTGCTGCGATTTGTGTCACGTGTTTCAAACAGATTTGAAGTGCTCACCTGTAGGGGTTTATTTTGTTAATCATGTTAAACATTATGTAACTTCAGTAGTGTGTAGAAGGAAATATTTAATTTGAAAATGAAAGGTTGGAGCAAATTGCTTGACTGTGATGAAAAACTGTTTAAATACAGGGAGATCTGAGATTAACATGAAAATCAATCATCACTCATTCTTTCCAAATGTTTTATGTATTTTTTATTGACTCTTAGGTGATTACAGGTTCATTTTGACTCAATTATCCGAGAATTACACTTATTTGAAGTGGAGGGTAATGATGTTGTGTCCAATGGTCCATGAGTGATGTTCGTCCCAATCAATGACCACTTCTGTCTCAGTCTGCTAGGGTTGTGGTTTGTTAGTGTGTCTCCATGTGGACACAGTAGGTTGTAACTACCATTCCACAAGTATTTGGAATGTTTGTCTGTGAAAATGGAGAGTTTTCGGAGAGGAATTTGCCAGATATTAATAATTGACGGTCCCAGACTGTGTCATGTTATTAGCTCCATATCACCTGCCTGAAGGGCAAGTCGTTGTCTGTCAACTTTTCCTTTAAAAAACTTCTTCACAAGGACAAACAGGCCTAGAGTCATGATATATGACTGAAAGCTTCGTTGGTATGAGCCTGACAAAGTTTGAGAATGAAAACGACCTTGACCTACTTTCAAGGTCACAGGTGTCAAACACTTAAAACAACTTCTTCTGAAGATCTGAAAGGTATAAAATCTTCATATTTGGCTGTTGGCTTTCTTGGATATAGCCAGACAATGTTTGTTAATGAAAAATGACCTTGATTTCCTTTCAAGGTCACAGTGGCCAAAAATAACAAACAACTTCTCCTTCAGAGCTGAAAGGTATACAATCTTAATATTTGGCTGGTTGCTTCCTTGGATAGAGCCCAACAAAGTTTGAGAATGAAAATGACCTTGACCTAATCATTACTGTTTTCATGATTTTTTTCCACTATTTAGCACATGTTTCAATAATGACTTTATAGAAGATGACGATTATATACAAAGATTTCAAAGATCTACTATCTAATGCTTTAAAAATTGTCTGGACGGCTTTTTTGAATTCCATTAATGTAAAGGCCTTTTAAAGACTTGGCAGGAAAACTGGAGATCTGCTATGGTTGCATTAGATTGTATGTCATTATATGCAAATTTTAATCCATGTAAACCTTCAGTCCAACTTGCTTGAGAGACTGCCTGTATTAAGAGACTGCCTGTATTAAGAGACTGCCTGTATTAAGAGACCACCTGTGTTTAGAGACTGCCTGTATTAAGATACCACCTGTATTAAGATACCACCTGTATTAAGAGACTGCCTGTATTAAGAGACAACCTGTATTAAGAGACTGCCTGTATTTAGAGACAGCCTGTATTAAGAGACTGCCTGTATTAAGAGACCACCTGTATAAAGAGACCGCCTGTATTAAGAGACCACCTTTATTAAGAGACCACCTGTATTAAGAGACCACCTGTATTAAGAGACAGCCTGTATTAAGAGACCACCTGTATAAAGAGACCACCTGTATTAGAGACTGCCTGTATTAAGAGACCACCTGTATTGAGAAAAACCTGTATTGAGATACCACTTTTAGAACTCCCCATTATAGTTATTTTCATGTTTATTGAACCTTTGTTTAGAGACCACCTTTAAACTTTCTATTACAGGAACATTCTTTTATTTGGTTACCATAGGTGTCAATCTCTGAAAACTCCAACAAGGGAGATCTCCCTCATTCCACATTTCTAATGAGGGAGAAAGTGTGAAACACAACTAAAATGCTTTGCTCAATTTCTTTCCCTTTTTATTGTATCAAAATAACTGACCAAAAATCATTCATTTGATTCAGACACACCTGTTATGATCATAACTTCTTAATAACTGGCTGCATCAGGTTTGTCTGCATTGACCACAGACTGCTGACTGCTTATATATATAATTACCTGCTGACCATTGCTGACCACAGACCTTCTGACCACTGATCTGCTGTCCAATAATCGCTGACCACAGATCTAAGACCTGCTGACCACTGCTGACCAAAGACTAGTACGTACTGCTGATCACAGACTGCTGACCACAGACCTGTTGACCACTGACCTTCTGACCACATACCTTCTGACCACATACCTTCTGACCTCTCATCTGACCACTGATCTGCTGACCAATGATCATGACCTTCTGACCACTGATCTGGTGACCATGCCAATGACCTGCTGACCACTGACCAGTGGAAGAAATGATGTTCTCATAATGCATTAGATCGGTTCTTTCAGGTCAGTCAAGTGATTTACTTGTAAGAAAGTTGACATAATTTTGGTAGCAGCAAACATGTCTCTCTTTGGGCTTATGTACAAAGAGTGCTTCAGGAGAGTCAGATACCTCTATCCAGGACGGCACACCTGTGTCTTGGTAGCTGTCCTCGTTAAGACACACAGTCAGTACTACTGAGTGCTATCAAGTAGGGGCTTTATATAACTCATCCTCCAAAAACATTTGTTAGGTTCCCAGTGGACATAGAAAAGAGGACAGTAATATCTGATAGGGATAGTTGATATCCCTTCCAAGGCATGATGGTTTTTCCCTAATGTTTTCCCCTACAAAAAAGCAGCATTGTTCGCTTAGCATACCATGTCGTAGTGAAAGCCCTTCAGAGTTGAAGCTTTTAGTTAACACCCTATCCAACGCTAAAGAAAATTGATGAAAAAAAACGAATTTTACAGGTCTTGTGTTAAATTGAAGGCATGATATGCCGCAATCTGTGTAATCACTCCTAGAACAGTTCTACAGAGCTTGTATAGGGAATTTGATGTCTCAATCCGTGCCTGCACTCCTGATGGAGTTTCAACAGAGCTTGTATAGGGAATTTGATGTCTCAATCCGTGCTTGCACTCCTGATGGAGTTCAACAGAGCTTGTATAGGGAATTTGATGTCTCAATCCGTGCCTGCACTCCTGACGGAGTTTCAACAGAGCTTGTATAGGGAATTTGATGTCTCAATCCGGGCCTGCACTCCTGATGGAGTTCAATAGAGCTTGTATAGGGAATTTGATGTCTCAATCTGTGCTGGCACTCCTGATGGAGTTTCAACAGAGCTTGTATAGGGAATTTGATTTCTCAATCCGTGCCTGCACTCCTGACGGAGTTTCAACAGAGCTTGTATAGGGAATTTGATGTCTCAATCCATGCCTGCACTCCTGATGGAGTTCAACAGAGCTTGTATAGGGAATTTGATGTTTCAATCAATGCCTGCACTCCTGATGGAGTTCAACAGAGCTTGTATAGGGCGCATCAGATGTTTCAATCCGTGCCTGCACTCCTGATGGAGTTCAACAGAGCTTGTATAGGGAATTTGATGTCCTAATCCGTGCTTGCACTCCTAATGGATTTCAACAGAGCTTGTATAGGGAATTTGATGTTTCAATAAATGCCTGCACTCCTGATGGAGTTCAACATAGCTTGTATAGGGAATTTGATGTCTCAATCAATGCCTGCACTCCTGATGGAGTTCAACAGAGCTTGTATAGGGAATTTGATGTCTCAATCCGTGCTTGCAATCCTGATGGAGTTCAACAGAGCTTGTATAGGGAATTTGATGTCTCAATCCATGCCTGCCCTCCTGATGGAGTTCAGCAGAGCTTGTATAGGGCGCATCAGATGTTTCAATCCATGCCTGCACTCCTACTGGAGTTCAACAGAGCTTGTATAGGGAATTTGATGTCTCAATCCGTGGCTGCACTCCTGATTGAGTTCAACAGAGCTTGAATAGGGAATTTGATGTCTCAATCTGTGCCTGCACTCCTGATGGAGTTTCAACAGAGCTTGTATAGGGAATTTGATGTCTAAATCCATGCCTGCACTCCTGATGGAGTTCAAAAGAGCTTGTATAGGGAATTTGATGTCTCAATCCGTGCCTGCACTCCTGATGGAGTTCAACAGAGCTTGTATAGGAATTTGATGTCTCGATCCGCGCTTGCACTCCTGATTGAGTTTCAACAAAGCTTGTATAGGGAATTTGATGTCTCAATCCGCGCTTACACTCCTGATGGAGTTTCAACAGAGCTTGTATAGGGAATTTGATGTCTCAATCCATGCCTGCACTCCTGATGGAGTTCAACAGAGCTTGTATAGGGAATTTGATGTCTCAATCTGTGCTGGCACTCCTGATGGAGTTTCAACAGAGCTTGTATAGGGAATTTGATGTCTCAATCCATGCCTGCACTCCTGATGATGGAGTTCCACAGAACTTGTACAGAGAATGAGGTGTCTCAATCCATGCTTGCACTCCTGCATGTCTCTAAAGGCCTCAGATTGCTTGATCCAAGCTCACACATTTAACATGGAGCTTCACAGTTGCTAATGTGACTTAACAGGATGTTTTAGTTCTGGCGGTGTCTCAGTGCCCATATATAGAAGTAGACCTGAGACAGCTTGCGAGGATAATTACACGTACCTCAGTGGCGACGTAAACAGATATACAAGTAACACTATATTAAGTGTATACTTGTATATCAGTCTTCATGTACAACATCCAGGGGACATTATGATCAATATTTAAAAGAAGTTACTTGTGTGTCTGTAAGATCACCAGTGCTGAGCTACATTGGAAAGGTGTATCATACACGGTTACAGAAAATGGTATAAAACTATTGAAGTTAACACAGCACAGGAAACTTAGCTATAATATTGTGTTTTACCCATGAAACGAAAAATTGCAGTTTATTATTGTTGTCATGTAATTTACTGAAAAATGTGGAAAATTATTATCGTATTTATCCAGTTATAAGCCCATGCCTGGTAATAAGCCCACCCATATCTGTTACTGTTCAGTAGAAATGCCAACAATGCTATGTCGGTGTTCTGTAATAAGCCCACCCTCCTACTTTGTGTCAAACATAATATATTAACCCCCTGGGCTAATTGCAGGATAAATATGGTTGCTGTGATTCCTTGAGTCTTTTTGTTGTGACCAAATAAATAAAAAAATATTTCAATCTTGAATGTTCTGTCAGAACTGAATTACTCAGATAATGCTATTTTTAAGTTCAGATTTCAGATTGCACATACCTTATTTTGTTACGAATATTACCATAGGATACAATAGGAAAGTATTTAGAAAAAGAAATGTTCTGATATTAACAAAATGTTTGAGGCTTTTCAAAAAAAGTGTTTTGATAATTAAATTCTTGCTTAAAACATTTAACGCCATGCTCTCCACATTTCCATCCATGCTTACCACATTTACAGCCATACTTACCACACTTACAGCCATACTTACCACACTTACATCCATGCTTACCACACTTATAACCATGCTTACCACATTTGCAGCCATGCTTACACCACTTATAACCATGTTTACCACATTAACAGCCATGCTTACCACACTTATAACCATGCTTACACCAGTAACAGCAATGCTTACCACACTAACATCCATGCCTACCACATTTACAGCCATGCTTACCACACTTACAGCCATGCTTACCACACTTATGACCATGCTTACACCAGTAGCAGCAATGCTTACCATACTTACAGCCATGCTTACCAAATTAACAGCCATGCTTACCACACTTACACCCATGCTTACCATACTTACATCCATGCCTACCACATTTACAGCCATGCTTACCACACTTACAGCCATGCCTACCACACTTACAGCCATGCTAACCACACCTATAACCATAGTTACACCAGTAACAGCAATACTAACCACACTTACAACCATGCTTTCCACACCTATAACCATGCTTACCACATTAACAGCATGCTTACCACACTAACAACCATGCTTACCACACTTATAACCATGCTTACACCAGGAAGAGCAATGCTTACCACACTTACAGCCATGCCTACCACATTTACAGCCATGCTTACCATACTTACAGCCATGCTAACCACACCTATAACCATAGTTACACCAGTAACTGCAATACTAACCACACTTACAACCATGCTTTCCACACCTATAACCATGCTTACCACATTAACAGCATGCTTACCACACTAACAACCATGCTTACCACACTTATAACCATGCTTACACCAGGAAGAGCAATGCTTACCACACTTACAGCCATGCCTACCACATTTACAGCCATGCTTACCATACTTACAGCCATGCTAACCACACCTATAACCATAGTTACACCAGTAACTGCAATACTAACCACACTTACAACCATGCTTTCCACACCTATAACCATGCTTACCACATTAACAGCATGCTTACCACACTAACAACCATGCTTACCACACTTATAACCATGCTTACACCAGTAACAGCAATGCTTACCACACTTACAGCCATGCTTACCACATTAACAGCATGCTTACTACACTCACAGCCATGCCTACCACACTTACAACCATGCTTACCACATGTATAACCATGCTTACACCAGTAACAGCAATGCTTACCACACTTACATCCATGCTTACCACACTTACAGCAATGCCTACCACATTTACAGCCATGCTTACCACACTTACACAAATGCCTACCACATTTACAGCCATGCTTACCACACTTACACCAATGCCTACCACACTTACAGCCATGCTTACCACATTTACAGCAATGCTTACCACACTTACATCCATGCTTACCACACTTACAACCATGCTTACCACACGTATAACCATGCTTATACCAGTAACAGCAATGCTTACCACACTTACATCCATGCTTACCACACTTACAGCAATGCCTACCACATTTACAGCCATGCTTACCACACTTACATCCATGCCTACCACACTTACATCCATGCCTACCACACTTACAGACATGCCTACCACACTTACAGACATGCCTACCACACTTACAGACATGCCTACCACACTTACAGACATGCCTACCACACTTACAGACATGCCTACCACACTTACAGACATGCCTACCACACTTACAGACATGCCTACCACACTTACAGACATGCCTACCACACTTACAGACATGCCTACCACACTTACAGACATGCCTACCACACTTACAGACATGCCTACCACACTTACAGACATGCCTACCACACTTACAGACATGCCTACCACACTTACAGACATGCCTACCACACTTACAGACATGCCTACCACACTTACAGACATGCCTACCACACTTACAGACATGCCTACCACACTTACATCCATGCTCACCACATTTACAGTTACAGCCATGCTCACCAGGCTTACACATGTAACAATTGTTATTGACAAGTAGAAAGTCCTGTATATTTGACTGAGCTGACT
This sequence comes from Mizuhopecten yessoensis, assembly GCF_002113885.1. Taxonomy (NCBI): domain Eukaryota; kingdom Metazoa; phylum Mollusca; class Bivalvia; order Pectinida; family Pectinidae; genus Mizuhopecten; species Mizuhopecten yessoensis. The sequence continues at coordinate 804,774 of NW_018406841.1, forward strand.
GTCACTGTTATTTAATTACTTAATTATAGCTGTAGATGAGTTCCATCAATATTTGAGTAAGTTGTACAGGGAGAACAAATTAAGTAGTTGTTCATGTTTTACAATTAGCAAAGGCTTTACTCAGAATACAGGATAGTGTTGTTCACGTGTGGTGCACTGTGGTCATGTGATAATTGTATGTGACTGTCATACTTTGCCACTGTGATAATACTGACATACTTTCGCCTTGTGATGTGACTGACATACTTAGGTACTGTGATGTGACTGACATAATTTGGTGCTATGATGTGACTGACATACTTTTGTCACTGTGATTTGACTGACATACTTTTGCCTTGTGATGTGACTGACATACTTTTGTCGCTGTGATTTGACTGACATACTTTCGCCTTGTGATATGACTGACATACTTTGTAACTGTGATGTGACTGACATACTTTGGTGCTGTGATGTGACTGACATACTTTTGCCTTGTGATGTGACTGACATACTTTTGTCACTGTGATTTGACTGACATACTTTGGTACTGTGATGTGACTGACATACTTTCGCCTTGTGATGTGACTGACATACTTTGGTGCTGTGATATGACTGACATACTTTGTAACTCTGATATGACTGACTTACTTTGTAACTGTGATATGACTGACTTACTTTGTAACTGTGATGTGACTGACATACTTTGGTACTGTGCTGTGACTGACATACTTTGGTCCTGTGATGTGACTGACATACGTTGGTACTGTGATGTGACTAACATACTTTGTAACTGTGATGTTACTGACATACTTTGGTACTGTTATGTGACTGACATACTTTGGTACTCTGATGTGACTGACATACTTGGGTGCTGTGATATGACTGACATACCTTGGTACTGTGATGTGACTGACATCCTTTGGTACTCTGATGTGACTGACATACTTGGGTGCTGTGATATGACTGAAATACTTTGTAACTGTGATATGACTACCATACTTTGGAACTGTGATATGACTGACAGACTTTGGTACTGTGATGTGAGTGACATACTTTGGTACTGTGATGTGACTGACATACTTTGGTGCTGTGATATGACTGACAAACTTTGGTACTGTGATGTGACTGACATACTTTGTAACTGTGATATGACTGACATACTTTGGTACTGTGATGTGACTGACATACTTTGGTACTGTGATGTGACTGACATACTTTGTAACTCTGATGTGACTGACATACTTTGTAACTCTGATGTGATTGATATACTTTGTAACTGTGATGTGACTGACATACTTTGGTACTGTGATGTGACTGACATACTTTGGTACTGTGATGTGACTGACATACTTTGGTGCTGTGATATGACTGACATACTTTGGTACTGTGATGTGACTGACATACTTTGGTACTGTGATGTGACTGACATACTTTGGTACTGTGATGTGACTGACATACTTTGGTACTGTGATGTGACTGACATACTTTGGTACTGTGATGTGACTGACATACTTTGGTACTGTGATGTGACTGACATACTTTGGTACTGTGATGTGACTGACATACTTTGGTACTGTGATGTGACTGACATACTTTGGTGCTGTGATATGACTGACATACTTTGGTACTGTGATGTGACTGACATACTTTGGTACTGTGATGTGACTGACATACTTTGGTGCTGTGATATGACTGACATACTTTGGTACTGTGATGTGACTGACATACTTTGGTACTGTGATGTGACTGACATACTTTGGTGCTGTGATATGACTGACATACTTTGGTACTGTGATGTGACTGACATACTTTGGAACTGTGATGTGACTGACATACTTTGGTGCTGTGATATGACTGACATACTTTGGTACTGTGATGTGACTGACATACTTTGGTACTGTGATGTGACTGACATACTTTGGAACTCTGATGTGATTGACATACTTTGTAACTCTGATGTGATTGACATACTCTAATGAAATTATCTTCTGGTATAAAAAGTCACAGTAAACCGTTGATAGCGAATATATTAAAAAAAAATGATGTCCCTGCAAATATTTACCACAAATAAGTAAACCCTAGCAAGGAGCATACCCCACTGAAGCCACAGTTAATACATCTATCCTTTAGCCCCTGTCAAGGGAGGGATCCTTTTAAATTTAATGATCGTTTATATATAGTTCATTTTCGTATCCTCCATCGGGTCAGGGACAGTGTTATCATTTAATGATATGCAGCCACACTTAAATCCCTGATTAGGACCTTTGCCCCCCCCCTGTATTAGCAGACATCTATCCTTTCAAATCCCTGGTGAGGAACACTGGTCCCAGCTTGTAAATTATCTACCCTTTATCCTCATCAATCAATATAATGCCATTTACATTTACTGGTTCAAATTGAGTCTAGAGTCTTTGATCATTTACTTGAATCGGGAGAAGCAATGACGGAGGAGTTTGGCAGGCATTGGAAATTGCGTGTATTTTCCCCAGAGCCTGTATCTGTTGACTCGGACTGGAAGCAGGCAGCACAAGATTCCCACAAACTGCCTCTAGGGGCATCCTGCAATGCATATTTCCTCCACACAAATGCAGCGTTCCTGATGAAATTTGAAATAGGAAAGCTGCAGAAAATTCTCCGCTGACATCTTATCACTCAATGTGTAGACCTAACCAATCTCCAATAATGGACAGACAGGATCAGACCCAATTCTTCTGTGACCATTTCTAGATTATTGGTAGAGATCTGAAAATCAGGAGGATGGCGTCAAAGGGGATTAGACTGGAGAAAGCCATCTCGGGTTTACCGACCCTTCCACTGGTACGGAGCCTGCATGCTGTCATTTCTCTCTAATCTCGACTGGTGTAAAAGTTGGTAGAGATAACCCGTCACTGTGTTGTGTCTTGGTGCAGCTCCCCCCCCCCAACTTCCGCCTCTCGCCTCCCACCTCCAGATGAAAGACATTTTATTTAAGCATCGGGTGAAATATTACGTTATAATTGTTTTAAAGGTTATCTGAAAGGTCGTAGCCTTGACTTCAGTGTTTAGTCATTGATTTCTGACGGTTAATTCAGGCTGTGTAGCCACGCTGCTCTTGTTGTTTCGGAGGGTAATTCTGTTCACAAATCTCAACACGATTGAGGCTCAAAATACACTGAATGCTTCGATCTTCGATCTGTTTTGAATTTGAAGATATGAAACCCTAACCACACACACACAGAAAACATTGTTTATTTCCAAAAATATCAATATCTGTAGATTTCTTTATCTAATGTCAATTTACAGCTTCTTAACCGCTTGATGTATCAAATTCTGTATTTGTCTTGAAACTTTTCAACTTTTCAGAGTCCAAACCCTCTCCAATTTTAAAGAGGTATTTACTTTTTAAAGTCGACGTTGTTATAATCAGCATTTTGATCCTGACGATGAAAGTCATATCTATCTAAGAGACCACACGTATAAGCAATCCTATCGTATAATGGATGACCATTTTCTTGTCCACACAAAGCAGTTAATATTCCATTTAGAGACTATCTCTGTTAATTAAGATACCATATTTTAGCCTTCCCTTGGGTGATCTAGTAAAGATTTGTATGACAAGGAAGCTGAACTACTTTAATTTGCATTGACGTTTGTCATTACATTTCAATAGGGATTTCAGTATTTGTCATTTTTTGACTGAAAAGGAACAGGTTTAATTAACTGTAACGCAACCAAAAAAATATTCATGCTTTAAGAAAGAGTCATTTGATTTTCAAACTTGCCTTCCAGCATAGTGTCGTTTAGATTTAGTCTCCTAAGATGATTGGGATACAAATTTTTGGATGAGAGCATTCTGAACCATCAACACCTTGTATGCCTATGATATTGACATGAATGCACAACTTATTTGTTCATGACATGAGGGAGTATATTGTGTCTTAAAGTCTGTTTCATTTAAAGAATTGTCTTCTTACGCAGAGCCATTTAGATATAGTGAATAGCTATTGATTTTAGCTCTCCAGCTGCAGGGCCAAAGCCACCGTCATCTCATGTGAGTCTTTTAATTCCTTAAAAAGACTACTAGTCTAGAGTGGCTTGAGGGATTTCCACCAAATCTGGTATGAATCAAGACACAAGGGAATTCTTTGTTGTATGACTGAAATATATAACATCCCCAGGAGTGGAAAGGAAAATATCTAAAAGTGGAAATAGGGTTTGATCTTCAAAAGACTACTTTTGACTACTCCTTAAAAAGCAGTGAAGCTATTTTGACCCAATTTAGTGTGAAGAAAACTTACATTACTAGATACAAGGGTGAAGAACTTTGGATATCATTGAGTTATATGCAGCAACTTAATCACTGAGTGTTTTAACTATTAGAATCCTTTGGGTTGATAAGTAAGACAGGCCCATTGTTCCTCTTGTTTCTCAAGAAGAAACAGTGAGATTGAACAGAGTGACATTGAATTAATTGTTTATATGGTGTAGGCCATGGGACTCTTGTTATTGTATTGGATGCAGAACAAAAGTACCTTTAGGACACTGGGAAAAAATCTTCTTAGCCTACTCATTTATCATCTTAATTGTTTGGAATGGTGTCTCAGACTGACCAGTGAGTCCATTCCCGGGGTTGTAGATGACCACGTCCACTCTCAAGACACTTGGACAATGGAACGCACTTTCAATTAAATGTGACAGCCACGGTTTTTCTAGCGCTTCCCGTCAGACTGGGCCTGTCTATTGAAGGCAGAAGTTACTTATTCATTGGACAACAGGACAAAAACCGTTATGCCATGATGTATGGTTTTACTAAATCAGTTTCGCTACCATAGTTTAACTGTGATGGGTCCAGGGAGTTAATTTCTTATAAAGAATATGATAATTTCACCAAAAATTTCTGTGAGAAAAAATTCAGAAAACGTTGTGTTTATTTGTACTGTTACTTTCAGTCCATCTAAGTGCTCAGTCACGGGTAGGTATCCCCAGGGTCGTACTGACCTAACTCTAGGCACCTATCAGCAAAACAGAATTTAAACAACTCGAGTTGTGCCACCCAGAACTCCATTAAGGATCCCGAACACCATGACTATAGCATTGATAAATTATTACTGAAAAGAAAAACGTATCTTGGGAAACTTCCGTGAAAAAGAATGGAATTAAAATAATAGAAAAATATCAACAACAACATCATTGTGAGTGTAAAAGTTCAAGGGGGCAAGACCAGGATTCGAACCCAGGACTCCCGATCATTATACTGTCACTCTAATCTACTGAGTATAAAAATACAACTGGGCCAGGTCAGGATTCAAACCTAGGGCTCCCGATCTATACTATCACTATAATCTATTGAGTATAAAAAATACCACTGGGCCAGGTCAGGATTCAAACCAAGGGCTCCCGATCTATACTATCACTATAATCTATCCAGTATAAAAAATACAACTGGGCCAGGTCAGGATTCCAACCTAGGGCTCCCGATCTATACTATCACTTTAATCTATTGAGTATAAAAAATACAACTTGGCCAGGTCAGGATTTGAACCAAGGGCTCTCGATCTATACTATCACTATAATATATTGAGTATAAAAAATACAACTGGGCGAGGGCAGGATTCGAACCAAGGGCTCCCGATCTATACTATCACTATAATATATTGAGTATAAAAAAAATACAACAGGGCCAGGTCAGGATTCAAACCTAGGGCTCCATATCTATACTATCACTATAATCTATTGAGGATAAAAAATACCACTGGGCCAGGTCAGGATTCAAACCACGGGCTCCCGATCTATACTATCACTATAATATATTGAGTATAAAAAATACAACTGGGCCAGGTCAGGATTTGAATCAAGGGCTCCCGATCTATACTATCACTATAATCTATTGAGTATAAAAAATACCACTGGGCCAGGTCAGGAACCAAGGGCTCCACATCATTATACAGAGTGTCACTCTAAGCAACTGAGCTACCTGGCAAATGGTTGTTCCTTAGCCCATTTCCCACTACAGTTATATCCACAACTAAATTAAGGAAAGGTTAATGTGTGTATAAACACTACAGTGGAACTCTCTAGTGTTTTACATGCAGTGGGACGGGGATCCTTAAGTCAGACGTTTCTGTTTTTTCTGCACTGAAATTCGTTGTCACCATCACAAAGGGCATGCATGCTTATCATGAGATTTGATTATCACTTTTAAAAACATTTTTTTATTTTTTATTTAACAGATCAGCAATATATACAGAATCTGAGTGCTGATATAAAACTCTGCGATTCTGTTAGTCCATTTGGTGATGACTTTGTGAGACTGCAACTTTACACCAAAATATCAAACAAATATCATTTCAAACAAATTCAAAAGAATATTTTTTTATCGGTTTGTTGTGTCTGTGCAGATATCTGCAAAACTAATAACCAGATGTTTAACATAACAAAATATTCCTCATTCAACGATTGATGTCAGTCAGTTTGTTGGTTGGTTTTGTCACCTTATTGCCCGCTTTTGATTTTCCCCCAGACGTTTTTGTGGCAAATTTTATGGATTATATACTGCCTGTATTGTATTGCTTGTTGTTTTAATTTTTATGCACATCCGCGGACGGAATTAACCCAATATCGTAAACGTTGTATGTAAATTTATGCTCATTGTTATTTCAGCCCTGTTCAGTTACCTGTAACGTAAACATCAATTTTTCATCACTTCATATTTCCGCCTAAGTCCCTTGCGGATTGTGTCCGAGTGACACAGCACCTTTTACAGCCTAGCAATAAAAAACATGTAATTCTGACACATAGTGGCCTAGTTTTGGCCTAGAATGTATGTAACTGATGATGAGACCTTGTTTAAATCAAAACCACCACCTTTATAAAAGATTTTTGCAAATCAAGCTCATGATATATCCACTCAATTATGTCTTTCTTAAACATAAAGTTCAAATTTAAAAATATTCAACTATTGCCGGGCTTATTTGTGAATATGAGCGTGATGTTATAGAATGGTTACACCTGATCCTTAGATTTAATTGCAGAAATTTACCTGTGATTTTATGGTTCATATATACTTTTATGTATTACCTGAAATTTTCTTCCGGGTTTTATCTGTTGGCCTTGTCAGCTTCATCAGCAAAATAAGTGCATATTTTTCATCCAAGATAATTTTAAAAATTTAGAAATTTAAACAAATCCACAATATGTAGAAGGATTAAGAAATAATAAGACGTAAAAGTAGATAACAGAAAATTTAACTTTAATAGATTTTACGAGATTTAATTTTTATTTTTTTCATATGAATAGATTAAGTTTGATGATTTATACCTGTCGACTGCCATATGTAAATTATGAGTTCATATGTTGCATAATATAGGTTATGTCGGATTGACAACGAGGCTGGAAACTTTTGTTTGGGCTGCTGAAAATGTGATTTTACTGTTTTCTGTCGCCATCAATTTCATAGATATGTAAATTTGGTATGTAGCAAAATATTACCACTTACCAAATTATCATCTATATGTTTATCGAGAGGGAAAATAATCAGCTAGCCTTATACATATCTCCCCTAAAAATATATATATATATAAATATTGAATACCGGGGAAACAATCAGCTATAGCCAATTAATCCCACCCAACCCATAAAATTTACTATTGTCAGGGGGAATGAAAGGTTGAATCTTATAGGTATCCCTCTCACAGACACAAATATATAGAGGGGGGGGGGGATCCATTACCTGCAATTTCCCACCATCCCTCTAAAAGTTACTTTTGATGGGATGGGGGAGAATCCACGCAAGTCAATAGGCCCCCCTCTAAAAAGGAATATCAAGGGGGAGAGAATCGCATAAACTAAAACATTTCCCCCAAATATGAATGATTGGCTAGCCAATATAGCCTGGCCCCTGCCATGAAATTTGTTTTTAAGAAATATCACTAAATTGAATTATCTAAAATAATTCGGGGGAGAAAAAACTAGCCAATATAGCCTCCTCCCTCTCCTAAAATTGATATTAAACAGGGGACAGAATCAAGCAGTGGATTTATTTGATGAGGGCAAATATCATTGGAAGAGGCAGGCGGGTACCGATTCCCATGGATGGAGGAACAGATTACATATTACTTCTACACCAGGTGATATGGAAGGAGTCAGATGTATGTCTAAAGAGAACTTTAATGGTGTTTAAAGCTTTGTGGTCTATGATATCTGGAGAACTTCTTTATGATCTAGTTAATTTCATGGAGTTTTGTCTCCTGGTCTGGTGTGTTCCATTGCTTCTATGTAATTGATGAACCATGAGCTAGTTCGTTTTGTCTCCTGATCTGGTGTGTTCCATTGCTTCTATGTAATTGATGAACCATGAGCTAGTTCGTGGATTATAAGACCAGTTTGCAATATGTAAAGCATGATCGTAGCTCTCTTTGACTAAAATAATTATTATTTCATTGGATTTTTGTGTTGTGTGATCGTGACACTGTTATATTGCTACATGCAAACACCATCAATATTTCACGAAGAAATGGTATATTTTATATGGTTTTATGCGTAATGGTTCAACATTGGATGATAGCATGAAATATATCATTTTCGCAGAGTTTCATTCCGAGCCAATGAAATCAACGAAGCGTTCATTTTATGATCCGAATCTGTTAACTGATGTTCCCCAGTCTATTGGCAAGGATTGCTAATGATGATAACGTTGACTGGGAAATGTCTTTATCATGGTTTTTGCCTTTTATCAGAAACACATTTCAGTTTTGCGCTGCAGTGTTGATTGAAATGCCTTCAGGGACTTGCATTCCAAAACTTTGTGCTTTTAAGATATTTAGAATTTTAAAATTGAAAAATTCAAGGAGTCTGATTTTCATATCCGTTAACGCCGATAACTGGGATTTGAAATTGGTCACAGTCCCCCAATATTCTATATATAGATTGCTACGCTGTAAATAAGTCATAGCAGTACAGTTTCTTGTTGATGAGGGTCACAGTAGGAGCTTTGCTGATAAACCTGTTATGATAAAAAATATATATTGTTTTACCGAGATTTTTAAAACCCTTTCACCACTGTAGACCATAATGGACTCGTCCAGATCAATGCATGGTAGAGTCTACTTAAGTTACATAGGGGTGAAAGGGTTAAACTGAAGTGATGATTTCAATAATCACGATTACAGAGCTGGTATTAATGGAATTAGTATCCAACGATTTATGTATCAAGTTAAATGAGTTAAATTTCGGTATGAAATAAAAATTACCCGTGATATATCCACTCAAGTAATATCAATTAAAAGTGTCGGCTTAAAAACACTGGTAGGCTGCACCACCAGTACTCTCTCTGATTTAGATATTCCCTAGCGTGATTGTTTCACAGGAAACATGCTCGTCGTCAGCGATCAGCCTCCTCGTGTGCGCTCCTCATGTGTGCAGGAGCGCAGACAATCTGGAAAGTTAAATCGCATGTCAAATAGCAATTCCGTTATGGTACATTACAGGTTTTGCAAGCTTCTGTGAGACCCAGATCACTGCTTTCAACACTAACTACTAACAATTCAACAATGAATATCTTTACGTATCGCCAATGATGTTTTTACACAAATTAGTTCCTCCGTGATTCGAATTGATTTTGTTTGATGCAAATTATTATCTTTCCGGAGGTTTTGAGAATGAAGATAATTGATTTTGTATGCTACAGATAATGTTTACACTGTAACTATAGAAAATTATCTTGATAAGAGCACTCACAAATGGTGAGTATATTTTTTTTTTTTTAATTTTTAATTTTTTTATCTTACAGTATCAATATATGTTAGCGTGTTTGAGCTTCGAGTTTCACTGAGTTTTATTTGAGGTATTGCTCATACCAGGAAAACGACTTACGAACTAATATTTTAAACTTATTACAATCGGAGGATACCTAGGTTGTTGAACCGTCACTACAGTTAACACTACAGTAACGATAACCTGGTGATGTTTGTCTTAGAAGTCATCAATTATTAAAATATTTTTTTTAGAAAATAAATAACTTTTAAAAAAATCCAAAAAAATCATATGTTAATATATATATATATATATATATATATAGGCTTATAATAGGCAAACCTTATATATATAGGCTTATAATAGGCAAACCTGCTCAAGAGACCACCTGTGTTTAGAGACCCCTTAAGTCTCCATTAAAGTAATTTTCATTTCGCCGCCTCATATCATTTAACCCTTTCACCTCTATGCAACTTTAGTAGACTCTACCATGCATTGATCTGGATGAGTCCATTATGGTATAGAGCGGTGAAAGGGTTAAGAGACCACCTGCTATGAAGAGACCACTTTATTATTTCCTGAAAATGGCCTCTGAATACAGGTTTGAAAAAAACATTATAATCCAAATATCATTTATAATGAGAAAACTTGAGTTTTCAACCTCACATTAAGATTCAACTACGATAAAACTTGATAATTAAATTATCCCTGGTTTAATTGCTAACCTGCATACCTAAGCATTTATTTATTAATGCGTTATTAATATTTCACAACGTGTTTCTATCATGTTTAATATGTGAATAATATATCCACAGTAAGGATCATTTGTTTATATGTAATTTACCGATAAATATGTGAAATGTCCAGGATATTACCCAGTGTGGATTGGTGGGGAACGAGCCGCATTGTATGTTTGTTTACGTTGTCAGACAGGAAGGAAGTTTCAAGTTATATCGGAGTAGTGCATTGTGGGGCGATATACGACCCAGCAGAAAGCCAAGTGTCGGCCAATCGGTGTTGAGTTTGCGTGTCGCCCCACCAATCACACTCCGGTATCATATTTCATTGATGCTTTCTTTGTCTGAAGGATTGTGGCGGCATTCAGGCATAACTTAGCGGAAGGGCAAGGCCACGTTTTATGTTTACAAACTTCTCCCCATGCACCCTCCCACCCTGGGTTATGTTAGGTTAAGATGTAGGTTAGAACTTTTATGTAGATTAGACCATCAATTGTGGCAAGGGGAGTTATATGGCTATAATATATAATATCTCGCTACCCTTAAATACATTATAGTTTATTGTTTCATATTATATAGAAGTCCATTTGTCTTTATATGATATTAGTATAGTACTGCCTCTTATGTAAGATTACGCAACATAGTCAAATATAATTATGTCATATTAATGCGGACATTGCTAATGCATGTAGTAATCTTACTGCAGTATATGAAAGATTGCACTATAATAAATAGCCATTAATTGATATTCACCCAAACCAGTTGTCATTGTTATTCTTTGACAGCATTATAATGTAGTGATGCTTGTGCGGAGGCTGCTGAATGCTAAAGAATGGTTATTTGCTGAAATTGAAATGTCCCGTTTCCTATTTTCCAAATGATTCCTGTTCACAACTCTATTGCGATATTGCCAAACCCCTTTACAATGCCACTATGTTACTGGACAAATGGTACTGGCAGTATAACAAGGTGTTTGTGCATTTCCATTTGCCAATCAAGGAAATGTTATTAGGCGATATCTGAATGCATGCAGGTTTGACTTTATTCCACTATATCTTGCATTGAGTTTTGTTGTGTTTGCGGAGAAAAACAACTAAAATATTATCTCTTTTATTTATCAGACGTGTCGCAGACACATACCGGAAATTGTGACTTGTATACTTCCTTAATTGATTTGAATAATCAATTTCCATAGGTACAGGTGCTTCAGGTAAAAAAAAAGGGTGCCTCCAGGAAGTTGAAAGATATCAGTTGAATGATTGATCATATAATCATATAATTTTGCATTTTTACTAGATGTGGTCCATTTGGTTTTGTTCGTTAAACAACTTCCATAACTGTCCACCCTCCCTCCTTACTGCCTCCTGAGGAGGGAGACTCCCTCATTTTGACCAAAAGTTACTAATCTCCCTTTAAACTCCCTCATTTTGACCAAAAGTTACTAATCTCCCTTTAAACTCCCTCATTCAAGTCAAAATTCAAAATCTACATCCTGTGGACAAACGATTTCCTAGTTACTGCATGGTGTGTGTATAATGATCATAACAGGTGTGTCTGAATCAAATGAATACTTTTTGGAGTTATTTTGAAACATAAAAAGGGAAAGATATATATATTGAGCAAAGCAGTTTCAGTCACGTTTCATGTACTTTCTCCCTCATTGGAAATGTGGAATGAGGGAGATCTCCCTCATTGGAGGTTTCAGAGGTTGACACCGATACACTTCTGCAATAACACGGGTGCAGTATGGAATGAAAGCAAATATAACATGAAACATTGCCTGATGATGTAGTGACCATGCAATGCCGAACTTTAAGCTTTATTAAAATCGAAAATTGAACTTGGGAGTTGGATTAAGGACAATTATGTCTCTGCACGCTGGTTGAAGTGAAGTAAAAGGAGGGATACATAAGTTGTTTATGGAGTATGTCTAAATCAGTGCGTCCTGCATGCACTCATCATTTACCCACACTCAGTGCCTTTATGATGTCATATATGGTATATGCAATTAGAAACTGCTTTTTAATTGAGCTATATCTGAGGCTGCTTCATTTGTAAATGGAAAACTTCACGAAAAATATTATATCGCTATTTCTGATTTTGCAAGATATAATCGTGATATTTTGTGTGCAAAACAATTTCAATGATGTCATGATCAGATTATACCGGGTTGTACAAGGGAGGATTAATACCATTTTTGTCCCCCGTGTAAACAATTTTGATCACATATTTCAACTCAAAAATATGCTGTTACTTAATAGCTGTTAGTATGCAGTTTAAAAATGGTTCTGCCTCGCCGTGTCATATTGTTACGAGATCCCAGCTCAGATATAATCCTCCAATACAGAGTTCTATCACTTATAGGTATCATGCTTCAGTTATTTTTCAAAATTAATCACTATTTTTACACAGGAGAACGTCTTTTTTTTCTTGATGCTGATTTTGTTTAATCCTGCAAGTGATGTTTAAAGGGAATGCTGGGATCACTGGCTGTCTGTTCGTCCTTCAGTCGACCTGTGGACACCGGTAGTGCAGACTGAATCTTTTCGGGTACCTCCGTCCATTTTGACAGTTTCATTTTAAAACAGATTTTTATCAAACTTTATACTTAGAAGGTCAGGTATGAGAACACTTCAAATGAGTTCATAATTCTGCCTTCCAAGGTCAAGGCCAAGGTAGCTATTATTTATAGAAATTTGTCAAGCAATGATACTGATAGGATTGGGAACATTCGTGTCTTACAGACAATTGTTTAGTTTTTTCTTGTCTTAGACAAACAGAATAGTGAATGCTCGGTGACATTGACAGGGTAAACTGCAGACAAACAGAATAGTGAATGTTCAGTGACATTGACAGGGTAAACTGCAGACAAACAGAATAGTGAATGTTCAGTGACATTGACAGGGTAAACTGCAGACAAACAGAATAGTGAATGCTCAGTGACATTGACAGGGTAAACTGCAGACAAACAGAATAGTGAATGCTCGGTGACATTGACAGGGTAAACTGCAGACAAACAGAATAGTGAATGCTCGGTGACATTGACAGGGTAAACTGCAGACAAACAGAATAGTGAATGCTCGGTGACATTGACAGGGTAAACTGCAGACAAACAGAATAGTGAATGCTCGGTGACATTGACAGGGTAAACTGCAGACAAACAGAATAGTGAATGCTCGGTGACATTGACAGGGTAAACTGCAGACAAACAGAATAGTGAATGCTCGGTGACATTGACAGGGTAAACTGCAGACAAACAGAATAGTGAATGCTCGGTGACATTGACAGGGTAAACTGCAGACAAACAGAATAGTGAATGCTCGGTGACATTGACAGGGTAAACTGCAGACAAACAGAATAGTGAATGCTCGGTGACATTGACAGGGTAAACTGCAGACAAACAGAATAGTGAATGCTCGGTGACATTGACAGGGTAAACTGCAGACAAACAGAATAGTGAATGCTCGGTGACATTGACAGGGTAAACTGCAGACAAACAGAATAGTGAATGCTCGGTGACATTGACAGGGTAAACTGCAGACAAACAGAATAGTGAATGCTCGGTGACATTGACAGGGTAAACTGCAGACAAACAGAATAGTGAATGCTCGGTGACATTGACAGGGTAAACTGCAGACAAACAGAATAGTGAATGCTCGGTGACATTGACAGGGTAAACTGCAGACAAACAGAATAGTGAATGCTCGGTGACATTGACAGGGTAAACTGCAGACAAACAGAATAGTGAATGCTCGGTGACATTGACAGGGTAAACTGCAGACAAACAGAATAGTGAATGCTCGGTGACATTGACAGGGTAAACTGCAGACAAACAGAATAGTGAATGCTCGGTGACATTGACAGGGTAAACTGCAGACAAACAGAATAGTGAATGCTCGGTGACATTGACAGGGTAAACTGCAGACAAACAGAATAGTGAATGCTCGGTGACATTGACAGGGTAAACTGCAGACAAACAGAATAGTGAATGCTCGGTGACATTGACAGGGTAAACTGCAGACAAACAGAATAGTGAATGCTCGGTGACATTGACAGGGTAAACTGCAGACAAACAGAATAGTGAATGCTCGGTGACATTGACAGGGTAAACTGCAGACAAACAGAATAGTGAATGCTCGGTGACATTGACAGGGTAAACTGCAGACAAACAGAATAGTGAATGCTCGGTGACATTGACAGGGTAAACTGCAGACAAACAGAATAGTGAATGCTCGGTGACATTGACAGGGTAAACTGCAGACAAACAGAATAGTGAATGCTCGGTGACATTGACAGGGTAAACTGCAGACAAACAGAATAGTGAATGCTCGGTGACATTGACAGGGTAAACTGCAGACAAACAGAATAGTGAATGCTCGGTGACATTGACAGGGTAAACTGCAGACAAACAGAATAGTGAATGCTCGGTGACATTGACAGGGTAAACTGCAGACAAACAGAATAGTGAATGCTCGGTGACATTGACAGGGTAAACTGCAGACAAACAGAATAGTGAATGCTCGGTGACATTGACAGGGTAAACTGCAGACAAACAGAATAGTGAATGCTCGGTGACATTGACAGGGTAAACTGCAGACAAACAGAATAGTGAATGCTCGGTGACATTGACAGGGTAAACTGCAGACAAACAGAATAGTGAATGCTCGGTGACATTGACAGGGTAAACTGCAGACAAACAGAATAGTGAATGCTCGGTGACATTGACAGGGTAAACTGCAGACAAACAGAATAGTGAATGCTCGGTGACATTGACAGGGTAAACTGCAGACAAACAGAATAGTGAATGCTCGGTGACATTGACAGGGTAAACTGCAGACAAACAGAATAGTGAATGCTCGGTGACATTGACAGGGTAAACTGCAGACAAACAGAATAGTGAATGCTCGGTGACATTGACAGGGTAAACTGCAGACAAACAGAATAGTGAATGCTCGGTGACATTGACAGGGTAAACTGCAGACAAACAGAATAGTGAATGCTCGGTGACATTGACAGGGTAAACTGCAGACAAACAGAATAGTGAATGCTCGGTGACATTGACAGGGTAAACTGCAGACAAACAGAATAGTGAATGCTCGGTGACATTGACAGGGTAAACTGCAGACAAACAGAATAGTGAATGCTCGGTGACATTGACAGGGTAAACTGCAGACAAACAGAATAGTGAATGCTCGGTGACATTGACAGGGTAAACTGCAGACAAACAGAATAGTGAATGCTCGGTGACATTGACAGGGTAAACTGCAGACAAACAGAATAGTGAATGCTCGGTGACATTGACAGGGTAAACTGCAGACAAACAGAATAGTGAATGCTCGGTGACATTGACAGGGTAAACTGCAGACAAACAGAATAGTGAATGCTCGGTGACATTGACAGGGTAAACTGCAGACAAACAGAATAGTGAATGCTCGGTGACATTGACAGGGTAAACTGCAGACAAACAGAATAGTGAATGCTCGGTGACATTGACAGGGTAAACTGCAGACAAACAGAATAGTGAATGCTCGGTGACATTGACAGGGTAAACTGCAGACAAACAGAATAGTGAATGCTCGGTGACATTGACAGGGTAAACTGCAGACAAACAGAATAGTGAATGCTCGGTGACATTGACAGGGTAAACTGCAGACAAACAGAATAGTGAATGCTCGGTGACATTGACAGGGTAAACTGCAGACAAACAGAATAGTGAATGCTCGGTGACATTGACAGGGTAAACTGCAGACAAACAGAATAGTGAATGCTCGGTGACATTGACAGGGTAAACTGCAGACAAACAGAATAGTGAATGCTCGGTGACATTGACAGGGTAAACTGCAGACAAACAGAATAGTGAATGCTCGGTGACATTGACAGGGTAAACTGCAGACAAACAGAATAGTGAATGCTCGGTGACATTGACAGGGTAAACTGCAGACAAACAGAATAGTGAATGCTCGGTGACATTGACAGGGTAAACTGCAGACAAACAGAATAGTGAATGCTCGGTGACATTGACAGGGTAAACTGCAGACAAACAGAATAGTGAATGCTCGGTGACATTGACAGGGTAAACTGCAGACAAACAGAATAGTGAATGCTCGGTGACATTGACAGGGTAAACTGCAGACAAACAGAATAGTGAATGCTCGGTGACATTGACAGGGTAAACTGCAGACAAACAGAATAGTGAATGCTCGGTGACATTGACAGGGTAAACTGCAGACAAACAGAATAGTGAATGCTCGGTGACATTGACAGGGTAAACTGCAGACAAACAGAATAGTGAATGCTCGGTGACATTGACAGGGTAAACTGCAGACAAACAGAATAGTGAATGCTCGGTGACATTGACAGGGTAAACTGCAGACAAACAGAATAGTGAATGCTCGGTGACATTGACAGGGTAAACTGCAGACAAACAGAATAGTGAATGCTCGGTGACATTGACAGGGTAAACTGCAGACAAACAGAATAGTGAATGCTCGGTGACATTGACAGGGTAAACTGCAGACAAACAGAATAGTGAATGCTCGGTGACATTGACAGGGTAAACTGCAGACAAACAGAATAGTGAATGCTCGGTGACATTGACAGGGTAAACTGCAGACAAACAGAATAGTGAATGCTCGGTGACATTGACAGGGTAAACTGCAGACAAACAGAATAGTGAATGCTCGGTGACATTGACAGGGTAAACTGCAGACAAACAGAATAGTGAATGCTCGGTGACATTGACAGGGTAAACTGCAGACAAACAGAATAGTGAATGCTCGGTGACATTGACAGGGTAAACTGCAGACAAACAGAATAGTGAATGCTCGGTGACATTGACAGGGTAAACTGCAGACAAACAGAATAGTGAATGCTCGGTGACATTGACAGGGTAAACTGCAGACAAACAGAATAGTGAATGCTCGGTGACATTGACAGGGTAAACTGCAGACAAACAGAATAGTGAATGCTCGGTGACATTGACAGGGTAAACTGCAGACAAACAGAATAGTGAATGCTCGGTGACATTGACAGGGTAAACTGCAGACAAACAGAATAGTGAATGCTCGGTGACATTGACAGGGTAAACTGCAGACAAACAGAATAGTGAATGCTCGGTGACATTGACAGGGTAAACTGCAGACAAACAGAATAGTGAATGCTCGGTGACATTGACAGGGTAAACTGCAGACAAACAGTATAGTGAATGCTCGGTGACATTGACAGGGTAAACTGCAGACAAACAGGATAGTGAATGCTCGGTGACATTGACAGGGTAAACTGCAGTGTACCCACAGTATACCCACATACTGTTGACAACAGAGCAAACATTTGATCGAGTAATAACCATTTTCTTACGTCTTTAGTGTGTGATCTAACTAATAGTCGTACAAGCAACCTCACGCACAGGGAGTTGACATTCTGACTTTTAAACTATAACATCGCTATTTTGATATTGATTTTAGGTAGAGATTAACTTGAAAACCATGCAGGCATGTTTTTGAAAAGCTGAAGAAAATATTGTCTGTAATTTTGATTTTTAGCCCACCATCATCTGATAGAAGGCTATTCAAATCACCCTTCGTTTGTGCTCTGTCCGTTCGTCTGTCGTCCGTCCCCCGTCCTTAAATAATTCTTGTTTTCGCTACTTCTCTGACAGTACACGAGGGATCTTTCTCATATTTGATATGTATGTTCCCCTTGGTCAGCAGTCAGTTGTGCATGTTGACTTTGGAGATCGAGTGATCATAAAAATAAGATGGCCATAGGAAGTACTAATGAGATCTTTCTGATACTGTAATGATCGGATCTATTTTTCTTATATTTTTAGAACTGTACCAGTAAATATGTGAAACGGTGCATTAATTGATCAAACAGATAAGAGAAAAGATCGAACTGACATAGAGCTAATGAAGATGGTACAATGGTGGGCGCCAAGATCCCTCTCCATGGGATCTCGTGTAATTACTTGGTAGGTAGATTACATTTGGTTTATAGTCGTGTCATTGACCTATAAACCCTAAAAGTGAAAAGATAGAAAATTCTGTACTAGTAGCAAAGGTATATGAATTTATTATTACGCGTTTTGAGAACTTTGTACTTTGTGTGCGTCAATTTAAGGTGTATAGAAATAACGTATACAGGCGTATACTGGTATGCGATATATAAAAATAGAATCTAAATATATTAGGCAGAGCGTACTATTTTGGTTTTGAGATTAATAACGTCTAGAGTGCTGCTTTTATGTGTATTTCGATTAGGTACCAGCCAACACTATACGCGAGGTGAGAACTTTATTGACAAAAGAGGGCACCAGACAATGCTAGGTCTAGTCAACTTAACGATGAATTGGACGAACAAAACTTGTGAAAAATATTGATACTTGTTGAAGAAAACACACATGCAGGCAATTCGGAAAGTTCTTCACGAAACAGAATGTCACACTTAGGAGGATTTTTGTGGCAGTTTTATGACGTTTTAATTCAAAAATGCTTATAAACCATTATAGATTTAGTGGTGTATGAACATGTTGGCCACAAGAATATGTCAAGTGTTTTAAGAAAGCTTCCCATTGACTTGCGACATTTTAAAGCTCTTCTGACGTGTATTTCTCCCAAACGTCACAGTTACATTACCGTTTTTGCAGGGAAAAGATAAATCTGTCCTTACCTATCTAGGGAAAGGCAGATCCCACACGCTATTATTCTGAAAACGTCACCATCCCGTCATCGCCTTATAAATACATGGTAACTGGGTGGTATCATCAATTTTGTAACCCATTTCATATGGTCCTGATGATGGCGACATGCATTGGATTCCCGATAACATGTTTTTACAACAGGAAAGTGTGGGAGAAATATCATCAATCACCGTTGTATAATGTTAATATAGAGAATCTGTCAGAAGTTTCCTTTCATATTAGATTTATGATATAAGTTTTGGATTTTTCATGTTTGTGAGCCTCTGGCGAGGAAATAAGAAAAATCCAAAACGAGTACCATAAATATGCAGGGAAACAAATGACAGATTCTTTTTATCATATAATACAAAGTAAACTGTATAATTCTGATCTGAAACGCATATTTTGCACTTGGCCGCCTCTGAAACGTTTAAAATTGCATCCGCTTCACAATGACGTGATGTCACATTGATTGTTCCTATTCAGTAGTGACGTCATTTCCGAAGTGATATTATTACACACGTTGCATAAACATAATTTATATGATGGCTTTATGACACTGCATACACAACACGGTGATCATATGATAAATAGAAGTCTCTGCAACCCTCGGTATAAGATTTATGAAGTTTAACAACTTAAGAGAAATCTGATGTCGGTTTGGGATTTGTCTGTCTCCATATTACATAGGCGTCACTGATAAATTCTGTTATTCTTGTAATGCAACACCGACGGCTATAAAGCATAGTAAAGGTTTGACAGTTACAAACCAGTTTCTGTGTTTTGGGCTTTTAATAAAGCTCAACCAGCAGCACATTGTGGACTTTACGACTTATTATTAATCAAACGAGTCAAATGAAAAACAACAGATAATACTTGTTTGACTATACGTAAAAACATTACATCAGCTATCTATAACTGGCCCACTCTAATTAGGGCCCCGTATCGGAGGTACGGGTGCCCTATAGTAATCACTCTGTCTGTCTGTCTGTCTGTCCGTCCACAAATTTTGTTCCTGGCTGATAACTTTGGGATTTATTGACCGACGTACATGAAACTTGGTCAAAATGTTCAGTTCACAAAAATACACATTGAGGTAAACAATCCAGGTCAAAGATTAAGGTCATTAGGTTCAAAAGTCAAGGTCAAATTTTACTTTACATCTTTTCACTGATAAACGTTTTGTTATGACATTATGAAGCAAAGTTGATCAGAATTAAACAAGAGTCAACTGACAAAAGGTCAAGGTCATCGGGTCAGGGGTCAAGGTCAAATTTTGTAGCTTTTCACTGGTGAACATTTCGCTATGACAATATGAAGCAAAGTTGTTCGCAATTAAACAAAGAGACACACTGAGGTAAAAAGTCAAGGTCAAAGGTCATGGTCATTAGATTCAAAGGTCAAGGTCAAATTTTGCATCTTTTCCTTGATGAACATTTTGTTATGACATTATGAAGCAATGTTGTTCAGAACTTAACACAGAGTCAACTGACCTTAGGTCCAGGTTACGGGGGTTCAAAGGGTCAAGGTCAAGTTTTGTATTTTTCACTGATGAACATTTTGTTAGGATATCAAGAAGCAACGTTGGTCGGAATTAAAGAATAAGTCAACTGACCAAAGATCAGAGTCACTGGGTAATGGTCAAGGTCATTTGGGTTCAAAGGTCAAAGACAAAGTGGATCTCTGACTTTGACCCTGGCTCTTGATGGAGGAGGCATATAAGGTGAAATAAAACAAATCAAAGCGAACAAATGAGTATATTGCACCGGTATTTACATTTCTGTTAGCCCAGCAAATATGGAGGTGGAAGGAAACAATACTCGCATCATAGTACATGTAAAATGTATATTTTGCTTCCTTGCGGTTCTTTTTGAAGTCCAAATGTCAAACGTCAAACTCAGCTATATGGGCAGATTGCTTCTTGATGATTATGGGGGATATTTGCCACAAGACGGGGCCCTTACTGACCTGTCAGTGTTCTAGTTAAATCAAAGTTTATCAAATTTAACGCGTCTGATGTTTATATGTTTAAAAAAAATATTCTGCTAATGGTATTTATGGAAAGCCTAAAACTTCATTGATACTTGAAAAATCACCATAATTCTTTTTATATCTTTTATACGTTGGAACCCTTTTCCGATAATAATTGAGAACCCACCTATAAGTTCTTTCAAAGATTAAAACAAATTTTGTTTCGGGTTTATTTATAAGGCTAGTGCAGCTTTAAATCAAGCAGATGTAGGTTTATTTCCCGTAATTAAAACTCTTTTAATGACTTTCATTAATCCAGCATCCATTAGTTATAGATTTTTAATTACGCGGAAATATCAGGTCACTCCGTGGAAGACTCATAATAATTTTGATCAATAACAAAATGATGCAGATTTCGCATTTCCGTTAAACTTTGGAGCAGAGATTCCTTTTTGTTTTTTAATTTACAGACATCTTTTCATTGTGTCATTTAAATTCCACAACATTTCTAGAATTATCGGAGAAAGATTTTCTCACGATACTGAAAGACACATTGCAGGGAATTTAAATGTAAATGTGTCCCGTTGTGAGTATCTAGTACTTCAGCAGAACGTCAACGGCAGCTAGATCCATCGGAGTTATAGGGATATAACGTACATGTGTTTGACGCTACCCCCTAGAGCTATCCGGGTTACAATAATTATTTTACAATCCATCAGTGATTTCGGTTCAACAGAGAACCATTTTTCTCCGCTATCCTCCGTTTAATTTGATTGTGCAATAGCACTAGCTCGGATGTATCTGCCGTGTTGACTAATTTAACAGGACTGACTCGGTGCCTGCTTTATATATACATTAAGACGCATTTGGACTAAATATACACAGTAAAACGCATTAATAGCGTAATTGTTATCCCATTCATAACTCAGTAACGACATATTCTGGTGTTAAAACACAGCACCAATAAATGCTTGTCAGAAAATGCTGCAGAATTTGTCTTAATGACGTAGAACAGAATGTGCTTTTAGCATCCCGAGGGCTTTCTGTTTTACGGGAGATTCTGGGGGTAAGTCCATCAAAAGTCAGCTCTGGAAAATGGCACAATATTCTATGCATGATCATGACTTGGGTGTTAGCCGTGTTATACCTCAGTGTATACAAATAGATCATACGGCAATTATCCTGATAAGTGTGCCAGCGTTGGTCATTGATTTGGGTGTGTGTGTGTGTGTGTGTGTGTGTTATTATTCGGAATGTTTTCGTGTGGATGTCATGCACACTTGTGTCTGATTATTATACGAGTTCTGGAAAACGTAGCATGATCATGATGGGGATTGGGGAGGAGGGAAGGGGGAGGGGGGAGGAGGGAGCTTTGATAATTGTTCATCCATGTACATTTGTCCTAAAATGTGTTCCAGTGCTGGTAATTGATTTAGAAGGGGTGGATTAATTGGTGAGGTGAAATCATTCATTGAGGATATGTATTTAGTATACATGGGGAGGGGGGGCTTGTCAGTGTTCTATAGTCAATACACATTTCTGTCGGGTTAATTGCAAAACTACTCAATTAAATATTTCATTGAACAATAATGTCCCAATTTCACTTAATTTCAATTTACTTCGGACCAGGTTGAAGCACATCCGATATTTCTTGTTTCTATTAATAGATTGTCTGTGATATATTGTCACCACCTTAAGTTCTGTGAGGACACATCAAGGCTCTGGCACCACATGTGGTGAAGGAAATACTAGACTTGTGGAGAAACCTCTAGGTGGTCCTGTACAGTTTATTGTTGAGTACATGATGTCATTTTCTTTTTCAATTGTCTCTCGATGGTCCTGATGTTAATACCAATGCAGTGAAGTTGAGGTTACGGAGGAAGGAAGAAGGAATCGGGATGTATCCCCCTCCCTGTGTGAATACATAGAATTGTTCTGAACAAGTTCTCCTAAAGTACACGTTAATGGTATCGAAGGTAGTTGATAGTTGGCAATTTTCTTTCTTCATTTTGATAGCATGATGCTTGTAGACATAGAATTAAACCACAGATGTCTGCCATCATTTGTGAGTAAAATCTTGAAGCTGACCTGACGGGGAGGGAATCTACGCCTGATCAATTTAACTTCATCTGCAAAACACTGAACACAGATGCCACAAATGGCAATGATTATGATATTGCGCAATATATCGTGAAATTTGTTTACATTTCTCAGTAAATTGCCAATTTGCTGGAGGGGCCAGATACCAAGGAAATGACATTGATACCTACAGTCACTGTGAATTTTGCATGAATTAACATGAAAAGCATAAATTTCATGAATATCCATGGAGATGGGGGTAATTATCGTAAAATACATGAAGTGGTATGAAACATACATATACACATATCATTCATTTTCTATGAAAATTTTATAAAATTAATATATAAGTATAAAACACCATGGATTTTTCTTGACATTGGATTCAGAAACATGACTGTAAATTAAAGGCCCCGAAGTTGATGGGCCTCTTGCTTTTCAAAAAGTATATGTGTGGTAATAGGAGAGATGCCCTTATTAGACTGTACACTTACATTGTATACTGCTTTTATTGGCATGCATATACAGTACCTGTATGTGTGTTTGTGTGTAAAGATCAGTTGTCCCATCGAGAGAATGACTTGTCTGATAATCTTTGTGTCGGGTAAGCTTTTCATGTCCCTGGAGGCTAATGAAAACGTGTGTGTATTTCATTTGTACCGTACAGAATGCCAATTGTATCCATATCGTCATGGCCTCCGCTGAAAAACACTCTGTTTGAACGACGTGACATTCTCCGTTTATAGCAATCAGTTGATTTTAGTGTTGAGCTAATTGGTACCAGTATATAGGGTAAAAGGCTACTTGAAAACTGAACACAGGAAATCGTTTTGCGATAATTTGTTGTGGAAATGATTGACTGGTATGTCGATGACATCTAGATAGCACGGGTGTTTGATGATAACAGCAGAGATTTATGGTCGATTGCACACAGCGGAACAATATGATACAATAAAGGCGGAGTAGGAAATTGTTCGCCACAGACCTACCGACACGCCCGATTCACTGGGGCGTGAGATTATATTATCATTACCAAGTGATACGGTTCAGCAAGTTGCATTGAATGTCGATCAAGGAAAATGAAGTGCATGGCAGCCGTAAAAAGGGACACAATTGAGTACAAAAAAATAATCTAATTAAATATTGACATATCTATTTCTTATAAATGTTTGAAATGTTTACATTATTTGGAATATTTGTTTTGGTATTAAAATACTTTAGTATGACAAAGGTTAAGGTGCAGGCTTTTGTGCTAATGTATTTTATCTGTATTTTTGATTTCATTAAGATAAGAACCACCAAATAACTTTTGAATAAACAACAGGGAATACTAATTTTGTGTCTATATACTCATATGAAATAGGATCTTGTAAAACTTTGTGAATATCATTGATGGTGCTTATCCTGTAGGTGACAGGTTCTAGCTTATTATGTTGAGGAAATCTACAGTAAATATTGTTGATATAATGACTTTATGATAGAGGGAATACATTGTGAATATATTTTTGGTGTTTATTAATTTGCAATGTCAGCATCTTTTGAAGGTGGAAAAGTTTGAAAAAACGAAATTTAAATTAAATCTAAAATACTGATGGTTCTGCCATTTCTCGTAATACCTGACTCAAAGTTGGGGGTGGGTTTTTTACAGAACAATGAAACAGCCTCTGTTTAATTGGAATTTTTACTGAACTTCAATATATATGGGTGGGCTTTTTACAGAACAATGAAACAGCCTCTGTTTAATTAGAATTTTTACTGAACTTTAATATATTTGGGTGGGCTTTTTACAGAACAATGAAACGGCCTCTGTTTAATTGGAATTTGTACTGAACTTTAATATATATATGGATGGGCTTATTACCAAGCATGGGCTTATTGCTGAATAGATATAGTACTGAATTGAGGGTTGGAATAATTGATATGTTTTTTATATCTATAGGAAAGGTTTTTATTTTTTATTTTGTTGATAATTGTTAAATCCGAAATTTTCACTTATTATTTCAAGAACACTTTAATTTCTTGCGTGCATCTAAGAAAATAGATTGAAATGATCGAAAGTTTGCAGATTTGAGTTTGGTTGATGATGCTGCAGAAGCTGTTTTGAAATACTGCTTATACATGGTGTTGTGGTCTACTGGCAAACCGCTTGCTTGTCATCCTGCAGAAGTAAAAAATAAACATCTTGTGTGATGTACGAAACAGAATTGAATGCTAATTACTTAGGATGCAGGGCCGCCATTTAAGCATCCACTTGAAATGTATTTAGCTGATTTTAATTAAAATTTGCCACTTGATTGCGTAGAGCTTTAAGCATATATTTGATTAGCTGTTGTAACTGTGCTGACGTTCAATTACGTGTCGTGTAATCATCGAAGAGTTAATTCAAATCCTGTCGTTTTTTTCATCTTACGGGAGAAGCGTATGTCTGTGGACTTGAAAGTAACGCTTTTAGAAAATAACTGCAGAGAAACAAAGCATATATGGGTGCCAATTTCACAGTTAGAGCTTGCCATTTGACTTTCCAGGAAGGAGGTTCCAGGGTCACAAATTGAGGTCAACATTTTTCTGTATATAATTTGCTTATCAGATATGTCACTTTTTATGTACACTGTAAGTGATTAAGAGAAGCTTCATAGCAAAACTGTAGCAAACCTCATAAGTACCCTAGGCACTTAGAAATTGAAACAGTTGCTATCAATAAATCTTCTGATTTAAAAAAAATAAATATCAAATCCTGTCAAAATAGACATTTTGTCTAGAAAGTTGGTGAATTATTTTGAAAGAATGGGACCATTGATCCAGGAGAAGAATTGGAAACACACACTTATACGGGATGCTGATTACTAGAATAAATACGGTACATCAGAACTCTAGTGGGTAGCTAGGTCATAAACATGGAGGTAAAAGTTGAAACACATCTTGTTTGGCTGAGGTGCTGTTGGTGCTGATATTGATAACAATGATTAATAGAATCTTCCCCTACCTTGAGGGTGTGACCGAAATCTCCACCCCGAGGGGTGATGGTTTTTGGTTGTCTAACCTGAGGCTCTGCCGAGGGTTAGACTACCAAAAAAGAGAACCCGAGGGTTGGAGATTTCTCTGTTTGACCTTCAATGTAGGCGATGATTATTTTTCTCCCATCCTATTATTTCAGTCACAACTCCACCGACAGTTGTCTGCCTTGTTTGTAAACAAAAACACATGTTTGGTATGCATATCGTCATTCACTTTTAATGACGTCACAATTACTGGTGACACATTTTAACGACGTCACACTTGAATACGTGCTAATCGGCACGAGGCTAACTCCCCCTAGGGAGTGACTAATAGAATCTATCGCTACTGGTTGTGTAAGATAGAGAAATCTCAACCCGAGGACTAAGATTTTTTGTCCAGAACGAGGCTTGCCGAGTTCTGGACAAAAGATCTTAGTCCGACGGTTGAGATTTCTCTATCTTACACAATCCGTAGCGATTGATTATTTTTCTCCCATATCTAACAGTATTTTAATGTGAAATAAAGGTAAACATGGACCCAAAACACATACAGGCAATTTGTTGATGGATTAAATTGTTGACATGACGTCATTGTATTGTTGAAGTTGGGACGTTATGCCATTGTTATGAATAGGGGAATCCCCCCGTCTCAACCCTAGATAGATAAATCTAGCACCGGCAAAACGGGAGATAAATCTGTCAGGTGTGGGAGAAAAGCTGATCTTTCCCAGCTAAATCAGGAGACACATCTGTGAAGTGTGGGAAAAAATATACATCTATATGTCAATCCTATGTAACTTTCACGGTGGGTATCATCTGAGGTGAAGGTCACAGGTTGATCACTCCGGTCAAAGTTTACACGACCTTCAGCCTAACATATCTGTAATGCATATACTTCTGCATTGTAATGCAATTCATAGACTTATAAATCTTAAATAAACTAGGGTCAAATTTACAATGTTAAAGGTCAACATTATGTAGGTGTTTAAATGTGAACAGCCTGGAACAGCTGAGGATCTGTTTGCATGTTATCATGTTTCATTACAAAAATAAGGCTTAGCCCTTTCACCACTGTAGACCATAATGAACTCACCCATATCAATGCATGGTTAAGTCTACTAAAGTTACATGGGGTGAAAGGGTTAAGGAGATCGAGCTACACAATACAGTTAAAATTTGCTGAACTTTCTCCTTTTCCCCCTTTAATTTTGTAAAATAATTTGTATTTTTGGGAGAAAAAATGAACTAAACTGACAAAACTAAAATAAAACCCCAGTTGTGTACCTAAATGTCATGATGTACGCATATAACCTTCATGTAAAGTATTTCCAAGGCAATGTATTATACACGAAACATTTAATCAAATCTCAGATAACAAGAAAACCTGCCCCTTTCCCCTGTCCCTTCTTTCTTACTTATTTGGCCCCTGTTTGCAGAAACTTCCCATGCAAGATTCTGTTCTTGTACATAAGAACGGTTCATGAACAGTTTTATTTGTCTGAACCTTTATCATTGTTCTAGAACATATATTCTTAAAAACTTCTTGAACATTTTCAAGAACTATTCTAGAACAAAAAGTTCAAGGACTGTTCTAGAGCAAATAGTTCTTAATGACTATTTGTCTCGTTTAATGTTCATGTACTGCAATTGAACTGTTCATGAAGAAAGTTTTGCAGGGGTTAAGGCGGCTCTAAAGCATTTGACAGTGTTTCAGCACTGCTGTACGAGAAGGCGTTGGAGTTAGGTACAATTTGTGTTGGACCTTTGAACAAAGACTTAAAACACTTGTATAGAAATGGATTTTAGTGCAGTCCTCGGTGAAAGTGTAGTCTGTTCATGTCAACTTCAGTGTGACATGTTTGAGCTTTAAATCCAATAAAGAGAAAATTAACAGATACTTTTGGAAAGTCACAACTGTTTGGGGGGTGGGGGGGACAACTTTTCTCTGATGTTGTGAAAAGGCCCTTTTTATTTTCTGCATGTACTCCGATGATTCTTTTCCTCAGCAAATAAGACCAGCATCATTTTGACAAGTTTAGCAATTCCAACTGCCCACCCATAGAACGTCGTCACAGCTCTCGTAATACGTGGCGTACTGGTCTATGTGTGATAGCAGCTGACTCGTTGTGTATCTCCTCGGTAAGCTGCAGCTTGTGGAGAAAATGATGTACCCCATTGCAGGGGCCAATTTTAAGTCTTCCCTCCAATTTGGAAAAGTGTGCGCCATTCATCAGCACTGTAGGACGCGGCTGGACGGGAGAGTGCCAGATATACGCTGGGACGTATTGATTTCCCGGTAATAACGCACTTGTTTTTTGCGGCCATTCTGGATGAATGCCTTTCCATATGGGTGTAGTTCAAATATTGAAAGTAATTGGATGTTTTCATGGCTGAAATATGTTTGAAGGGTTACGAGGTTTTCATATTCGGAAAGTCTCTGTCTAAAGTTGTGACACTTTTATGTAGGAAATATCTGACAATGTCTGGTTGTATCGGGGTAAAATACTTGTCTGTACAATGTTTTATTATGACCTCTCTGTTCCCACGTCTTTATAAACATGCCACAAATACTGCTGGGAGGTAAAGGGTGCTATTAAGTTAAAATACATTATTATCATGGTCATTTTTATGAAGTGTTTGTTTAAGTTATTTTCAACAGAAGAAATCCATACAAATCACATGTTGCGATGCATTTTACAGAATTGAATATTTGAAATGGAAAAAAAAAAGGGGGGGGCAAATGTCGAACTTAGGACCATTACACTGTCGAGCCTTGTGGAACTTCACCATTGTTAATATCCAGGAATTATATTATAATGCACAGCATCAAAATGAAAGCCGAACTTATTTATTGCAAGTGGCCTACATGACATAAATTAAATTAAGAAACATTATTAATTGTCTCGGGGTTAGGAGTGGTCTACAGGCTCATGTATGGACCCGTCTGGTCTATAAAGACCCCTCCTAACCCAGAGATAACTAATTTGTCACCCTGACAGTCTTTTATTACTTTTTTTTCTGCAAAATTATAAGTCACTTTGTGAGTTTTGAGTTGTACTTGACTGCTACCAAAATAGCCCTAACCGGACACCTTTTCGGCAACATTTGGACGATACACAACCATCTTTGTAATGAGCCCCATAGCGGCCCCCTCATTACCTGTTTCATTGAATTTGCTGTCGTTTTAGATTGCTTGTAGGCTATTTCATCCTGTTAATGATTGGCAAACCTCGAACGCTTGTGGATGTCGGACGCCATCTTTGTTGTTATAAAGAGAGATTCTAGTTTGAGTTATCTCCACTTGCACATGCTTTTATAGACCCCGGCAGAGTGGAGTCTATGGAAATAATGACCCCCGGTTGATATCCAATCAGAAAGAGTGTTACAAATTAGAAGGGTGACAATGAGAAATGAATACCTTGATCAGAACAATAACCTTAGCGAAAAAGTCTTCTCGGTTGCTTCATCTTCTATATATAGGACAAAATACTCCCAATTCAAAAAATGCTGTGAGTGGAACACTTCTATACAATTATTACTGATGTAGTAACTTTAAGCCCTTTCTTATAAGGCATTTAGATTTAAAAAAAATATCCATGCAGCGCTTATTGTTCAAATTGTTTTACCATGTTGCTTAACGATACTTGTATGTATAAATAGCATTAGAGCTTAAGTGTTGACCAAAAGATAAGAGCTATGGAGTGCGTAAATATGCTATGTTAATTTATGTAAAAGGAAAATCGGTTGAATGTCATAATCTAAAATATACCTTGTTTGGAACCTAGATAGTATAGACCCTTTTTAATTTTCCCTGCATGTGATCTAAAAATAGAGTTTATTCCCATGTTATAGTTTTCTCTGCTGATTTCTAAAAATAGAATCTGCAATATGCTATATTTTTCCCTATTGATTTCTAAAAATAGAATTTGCAATATGCTATAGTTTTCCCTACTGATTTCTAAAAATAGGGTCTTCAATATGGTATAGTTTTTCCTGATGATTTCTTAAAATAGAATCTGCAATATGCTATAGTTTTCCCTACTGATTTCTAAAAATAGGGTTTCAATATGGTGTAATTTTTCCTGTTGATTTAAAAAAAACACAATCTGCAATATGCTATAGTTTTCCCTTCTGATTTCTAAAAATAGAGTCTTCAATATGCTATAGTTTTCCCTTCTGATTTCTAAAAATAGAATTTGCAATATGCTATAGTTTTCCCTTCTGATTTCTAAAAATAGAGTCTTCAATATGCTATAGATTCCCTATTGATTTCAAAATATAATTTTTAGAGAAAAAAAATGCTATAATTTTTCCTGTTGATTAAAAAAACCACAATCTGCAATATATATATGCTATAGTTTCTCAATAGAATCTTCGGACTATATTCTCTGCTGTTCAATGTGAATCTAAAAAATAAGGAACCATTAAGTTATTCATGTTGTTCTGAAATGGAATCTGTGGACCAGATCATGTTAAACTAGAGGCTGAAATATAATGAGCAAAAATAAAGCATTGTAATTAGTGTATAGAGGTGGAGCAATGGTCTGTGACTCCAAGAGGTCCTTGCAATTGATCGTCAATAAAAAAAAATATGATTAGAACCATTTACAGATGACAGAAAATCACATTCAAGTATTTCTATATTTAAATCTATATTAAGATTGAAAGGATGTTGATTTCCGCCAGATTTTAACACCACACCCCCACACCCTACCCCACCCTGATAATTTAATCTGAAATTCATTGTGTTGAGGAAAGTTGACCAGTCATTGTCTATCAATGCTGTAAGAATTTCTGACATTCGACTGTTTCTTTAACATTAGTTTGTGGCCATTCTTTGACTCCAGACAGCTATCTATATATGTGTATTACAACTTGATGCCAGCAGGGCTCCCATTGTGGGCAGTAATCATGACCTTTTCAGCGCTGTCTGATTCTCTGCTTCCTTTCACCATCCTAGCAGCGTACAGTGTAGCCGACATACCTCCTGTATTATTCTCGTACCGTGGCCGGTTAAAAAACAAGAAAACCGTAACAGACTTTCAATTCAAAAATGTGTATAGATCCCTGCGTGAATTGCTTTTCAAATACATCAGTTATGATGGTAGTGTGTTCCTACCAAAATGTGTTGAGTGTGGACTGTGGAGAATCAATACTGCCTCTCCGGTAGACAACGTCGGCAATGCACGGCTTGTCCACGATCCCAGCCAGCTTTATTTTAAAATTTAATCAAATTGCATAGATATGAATTCAACAGGATTTGAATTGAGCACTAAATGATTTATTGGATATATGTTTTCCGTATTATCCAAGCCGCCGCCAAGTTGGTGAGCTATGGGTTAAGCCTTTCCAATAAAAATGTCCATAGCAGCTGGAGTCCATATCTTCATCCCCTTCATTTTGACTAGCATCCTTTTTTCAATTGATCTTTTTATGGTCTTTCTTCATGGTATAAACATATGAGCCTCAAAATAACGGATTTCGACCAAAAACTCGGTGAATCATATATAAAACAGGATTTTCCCCCAATTAAAATGCACAAGTATATTTTATTGAAAACACAAATAAATTGATCACTGTTAAAAATTCTACTGGTCGGACTTAAAGAGGTGTGATTTATTTTCATGTATCTTTCAAGGTGTACTTTAGTTAATATAATGAGTAGCAGGGAGAAAAAAAAATCAAAATATTAATGGTGCCGTCTTGTATTGTGACAGAAGCCATAGTGTGAATATAGTTAAGCTTATTATACTTTTAGGATAGAAATAAATGTTTGTGCCCCTATAACACTATAACAGTTATAATAATGCTATGTGCGTCATTGCATGGAAACAAATACCCTTCAAATCTAATTTAACCGATAGATCATTGTGTAAAATGAATTCAACAAGGCTTAATTATTATCATAATTAATAAAGGAATCGATGCACTTTTATTTTGAATCCTAATTGACAACATCGTTATTCTTGGCACTCCAATTTCTTTCAAAACGATCTGAATTAACAATTCTCTTTAATTAATAAAACCTACAATTTTATTAGTTCCTGTCAGTACTTAGTTTGCACTCTCTCAGTCAGCATTTTGTTTAATTGTATTCAATCTCCTGTAACTATTCCATCCAAAATCAAAAGTAGGTCACTGTAACCTATATTTTGACCTCTGACCTGGTCATCTCACTTTTACTTTTAGGTAATTTCCCCTGTCAATAGCTTCAAGTAGTATGCTTTCAGTATCGAGAAAATTGAAAAGTATAATCTTGTATACCATGTGATATATACTGTTGGTCGGTTTTTTCTCTATTAGTCAATCATAGCTGTATAATGTAAGCACAAATGAGAAAATAAATCTCTAAACTAAGATGTTTTTTGCCAAATAGGATTTCTCCTCCAATAAAAATGCATTTTATATTGAGAAAGTTAGATTAGGATTAGTTTATAAACCTGCCAGTTTGCAAATAACTCCTTTTCACCAAGTAAGGACCACAAGAACTTGGAGACACAAAAGCTTCTTGTGTAAATAGGAATAGACTACAATAAAGTATCCACAAACGATTTCATTTTCAACTGGAAATTTTCTAAAATGTTCTTGATTAAGTTTGTGAAATGGTTTAAAAGTTCATGGAACCTTGATTAGATTGCAGAATCCTTAGGGAGCTGGCATTTTCCGTGCGACAGCCGAGAAAGCAGACTGGAGGGAAATTAGATTAGAAAACCCAATTGACTAAGATCTCCAAACTGAGATGCCTTTTCTGATGAAGAAAAGTGCATTAAAATAAAACGTGTTTTGCTTTGGCCCTTGTTGGAGGTACAGTTATACTCTAGTTTGTGATTACGTTCCTGGCTCGTACATTATGATTTGTCATGGCTTCGGCCCCTCGCTGAAGGTACAGTATACTTTTGGCTTTAATTACTACTCTCGCCCAAGCATTCGTTATTCTGAGCATCTCACAGCTACAGCTTGTAACTTTTTTATCTGAAAATAATCCAATAAATTCAATAAGGTCTGAAGTTCTGAAAAGCACAAGAAAGTCTTTATGCAATTTGCGGAGTCTTAATGTATGGTTGACTTAATTCACAGTGTGTTCGGATAATATTTTGGGACAATGTTAGATTTTTTTAATGATATGTTTTATTCTCATCTGGCACAAAGTTCCTGTCATTTGTTCTTTGTTTTTTGTTCAATTACTTTTTCTTCAGAACAATAAAGCCTACAGTCATGATGTTTGGCCTGTAGTATGCAATGAATTTAGTGGGGTTTTCAGTTTGTTCAAATGAATTACCTTTTATGTTTTCTTTCATAATGACGATGTTCAAATATATTTCATAAAAATAAAATATCTTCTTATTTAAGAACCATGAGGCCCTATTGAGTCATTAACTCATTCACCCCTGAAATTTCATAATGAACTATTCCAATAGTTGAATTGGAAGAGTTCAAATGTGTCTTCAGGGGTGTATGAGTTATTAACTGGCATAGGAATAATCAGTATCAGGATCTCTGCTGACAATACTTTAGAATGCTGGACTTGTTCGTTACAAATTTTCATTAACCCTTAGCAACAAATTTGATTAGATGGAAATAGAGTTCTGCCCGTACTATAACACCACCGAGTGTATGTACATAATGTTTTTCTACCCCTATTGTCACCGCGACTATACTCTCCCACAGACTTTTTCATGAAACTCCTTAAAAGTGTTAAGTACGTGAATATCTCAAATGGATTCATGTTTTATACTGTTGCACTTATATGCAAAGTCAATTAGGTCACAATTACTTAAGAAAATATTTGTCATGGCTGACAGGAGCCATTCATGCATATATACCTGTATCTATGAACCTACATTAAAACATCAGTTTTGGATAGGACAATAGCTGAAACGGGTTGCTGCATTCAAGGTGAAGACTACTGTTATCTTTATTCCCCTGACATGAAATGAGGGGGAATGTTGAGTGTTGCCCATGTCCGTCCCTTCCCGTCCCGTCCTGTCCCGTCTCCATTACTGTAATTGAACAAATTTGTGTGTCAGAGTGTTGCAGTTAAATTAAATCACTGTTAAAACAATTCTTGTCATCTGAGTAAATTATCACCTCATTTGTTTGCAATGGAATCAGTATCATTGTGATGCTTTCTTAATCTAGTTTTATTGTTACAATTCGACGATGAAATTTCAATTTCCAATGCATTGATGCTACAAAAGAAATCTGAGCTGAAAATGAAAAGAAAACATGGCCATAGGACAACCTCATTGTACTTTGTAGATTGCAAATTAAATTGAAAAAAAATAAAATCATTTTGAGAAAAAACAACGACATTGGCTCATTAATGTTATGGAACTAACGATGTAGAGTTTAGACTCCTAGTTGATCGAGCGAGCCTGAGGATAGAAATTGACATATTTCTTGCTGTCAGTCGTAGATTTGTTTCACAACCCGTTTAATGACGTGTTAGAAGACTGCCGTGGGCCGAGGTCCTCCCGTCTTTGTTACATCAAAAAAGCTAGTTATAAGGATGCTTGCCATTGAATGGCGTTTTTTTCTCTCTAGTTCACAGAAATTCTGTTAAACATGGAAATTAAAAGTTCTTGAGGGAAAAGAACCTTTGATACTTTTTTTTAAAGAGAACTCTTGCATAAGAGATTTAAGACAGCCATCTACCTGAAGATGAAATAACCACAAACCTCTGTTACAGAGCGTAAAACAGTTCCTGTACTTTAGGTTATCTGTTTGTGTGGAGCAGGGTAATTTAAGGACAGTAAAAACTTTAAGTGTTGTCCCGATGATCGATTATAATCAATATCTAATCGGAAAGGCAACCGATTCCCGACAATCGATTATGAGATGTCAACATCGATGATTTTCTCCATTTTACTCCATTTTCACTAAGAGATAATGGGAGTTCTATGTCATTTTACCCTTAACTATAACTTCTTACCAATCATGCTACTTAAACATCATTAATTGCAAAAAAAAAAAGTGTTAGGCTTTGCTTCGAAGTTGAAATTTCATTAGTAGTATTAATTAAAGGAAAAGCCATGTCATTGTTAAAAAAATAAAAAAATAAAAAATTATTTAAGGATTTTGTAACAGTAGGCTAACCGATTAATAATCGAAAATCGATTGATTGACACTAACCAATTATATCCGATCATCGATGTTGAAATCTCAACCAATTCTCAACACTAGATAAAACAGAATACTCAATCCAAGAATCTTAAATTTGGACTGTTTTTTCTCAAGAATGGACTAAACAACTGTTATGCTGATTGAGGGTTGAAATTGGTTATTTTAAATTTTTAATAGGGATCTTAATCTGTATATTTTGTACATAAAAGAGGTTTTCCTCTCATTGTGGAATGGGGGACTAGAACTTGTTGACAATACAGGAAATAAATGTGTCCATTATGATAAAAAAAACTATTTTCATATTAAAGTCAATATATATATATAGTCAAAGAAAATTCGCATCTACAAAAAATACAAATTAATCTCCAGAAAATTTTCAATGCCTGACACTTTTCTTAAATAATGAAAAAGTATCTAAATCTATTACATTATAGGTCTATCATGAATACATGTATACAGAGTAAAGGACTAGATCAATATTACCATTTAACTGTCCTATAATCATAATCTTTGCCGAGAACTCATTATCAACACTTAATAAGGCCATAAGAATTTAACCGATCACTAATGGTATCTAAGGCATCGGGAGGGCTCACCTCGTCAAAGTCAAGGTCGCACTCACACAGCAATCGTAAACCTGTCAAGTTTTATGAAGATCATGCGGAATGCTTGATGAGACGCTGGATGTCTGGATGATCGTATCATTTTTTCATGACACTTTAATGGACTTGACAGGAATCTCCTCAGAAACATGAATATAATTTGAGAATTTGTCTCGTAATATCATGACAGTCCCAGTCTTCTAAAGACATTAACGGAAATACAGCCTCAGAATCTTCAGGGGTGGGAAGCTTTTCTGTATCATGATCTGGATCAAAGCTAAAGAATATCCGCTTATATCAATGGGTTTTTTTCAGTCACGTAGCCTTGAGTGTATACAGTCTTGGTGCAGTATAGCTGTCACAGGAAACGGACCGAGGAGTGGGGTTTATACAGTGGACAATGTGGTCACTATGGGCTTAACCTTGGGCTGGACCTGATGTTGTATACAGTGGACAATGTGGTCACTATGAGCTCAACCTTGGGCTGGACCTGATGTTGTATACAGTGAACAATGTGGTCACTATGAGCTTAACCTTGGGCTGGACCTGATGTTGTATACCGTGGACAATGTGGTCACTATGAGCTTAACCTTGGTTGGACCTGATGTTGTATACAGTGGACAATGTGGTCACTATGAGCTTAACCTTAGGCTGGACCTGAAGCTGAGGGAATATTTATAAAACTCTCTTTGAACTTTCGGGCAAAAAATATAATTGATTTGGTACACTGTATGAAGTGTCAGTACATTCCTTGTTATTGCGTTAGTCAGTAAAGTCACTATGAGCTCAACCTTGGGCTGGACCTGATGTTGTATACAGTGGTCAATGTGGTCAGTATGAGCTTAACCTTGGGCTGGACCTGATGTTGTATACAATGGACAATGTGGTCACGATGAGCTTAACCTTGGGCTGGACCTGATGTTGTATAGAGTGGACAATGTGGTCACTATGAGCTTAACCTTGGGCTGGACCTGACGTTGTATACAGTGGACAATGTGGTCAGTATGATCTTAACCTTGGGCTGGACCTGATGTTGTATACAATGGACAATGCGGTCACTATGAGCTTAACCTTGGGCTGGACCTGATGTTGTATAGAGTGGACAATGTGGTCACTATGAGCTTAACCTTGGTTGGACCTGATGTTGTATACAGTGGACAATGTGGTCAGTATGAGTTTAACCTTGGGCTGGACCTGATGTTGTATACAGGGAACAATGTGGTCAGTATGAGCTTAACCTTGGGCTGGACCTGGTGTTGTATACAGGGGAGAATGTGGTCAGTATGAGCTTAACCTTGGGCTGGACCTGATGTTGTATAGAGTGGACAATGTGGTCACTATGAGCTTAACCTTGGTTGGACCTGATGTTGTATACAGTGGACAATGTGGTCACTATGAGCTTAACCTTGGGTCTGGACCTGATGTTGTATACAGTGGACAATGTGGTCACTATGAGCTTAACCTTGGGCTGGACCTGAAGCTTAGGGAATATTCATAAAACTCTCTGTGAAATTTCGGGCAAAAAATATAATTGATTTGGTACACTGTATGAAGTGTCAGTACATTCCTTGTTATTGCGTTAGTCAGTAAACTCATTCACCCCTGGAGACCCATTTGAACTCTTCCAATTCCATGATTGGAATAGTTCATTATGAAATTTCAGGGGTGAATGGGTTAAAGTGAAATGTACGTTCTTCAAGATTTGCTCTCTCAATAATATCTATTATAATTAGCAATAGTTTCTTCATAGACCAGCATATTCTTTTTGATTTGACGAAAAATAATATTTATATGTATATAACAGGAAAGAGAGAAGTGTGCTTCCACTGGGGATCGAAACCTCCATCTCTAGGTTCCTAGTTGGAAGCTCTACCACTGAGCTAAAGGGAAATTCCCTCCAGCACAAAGCTATAAGGCGACGGTTATCTTATGTACAATTAAAATCTGCTACATGTGTAATAGAACTTTTCAACCCGAAAACCTCACATGTCAATATATCATCGTGTTTTTTTTTATATGACTCATGTATGTATTCATAAAACTGTTCCCACATGCCCAGAGATTTTGTTTGGCTAATTTATAAGATTACAGGCTGTTTCTTCTAGCAAAATAAAGTGCCTTATTTTTCCCAAAATCATCAAAAAATTAGGAATATCTTCCCAAAGTAAAAACAATGCTACGTTTTCCTAATTCATAAGACTGTTGTAAGATTTAGATAGTAAAACTCGGATCATGCTCAAACTTGAATTCTGTGCTCAAGCTGACAATTCCCTCTCAATCATCAAGAAGTTTTAAAACTCTCACACTGAACACCGACACCCGACGTGGAACCGATTTAGAAACAACTACAGCAAAACGTTGATACAATGACCCATGTTTTATGGCAACATTTCCAAGGACCTCTTTCCTTTTTTTCTCTCAGCATTTTCTGTATGAATCACCTTCAATTGTGTCGTTAAATACGTTTAAAGTGCCAAACTTTGTCTGGAATAACATGGCAATATATAAAGGTTTTTGTGTACAAATTCATTTATTGGGTGATTTAAATAATTAGAATAAACAAAAATCACCTTTAGGAAAGACTATTTTGGTGCGACGTTTTCAAAAAATAAGCCATTTTCCTCATGTGTAAAATTGTCTTGATATCACCTGAAATGGCTTGACAAATGTAGTTTTTGACTTAATTAGAATAAACAAAAATCACCTTTAGGAAAGACTATTTTGGTGCGACGTTTTCAAAAAATAAGCCATTTTCCTCATGTGTAAAATTGTCTTGATATCACCTGAAATGGCTTGACAAATGTAGTTTTTGACTTATTTATTTATCAATTTTCTTACTAATTTGCTTGATTTGAAATTGTGCAAGTTTACAAATTAGTCTTTGATTTAATGTGAAGAGTGCTCTAATGTTATCTTTAATAAATTTCTACATGTCTACAAAGTTAAATGTTGTTACAATGGATACAATTTGCAGCGATGTATGTTTGAAACAGAATTCAATTTAAATTTTAATAGATTCAATGCATTATAAAACTAAATTGAATTTTAATAGATTCAATGCATTATAAAACTAAAGAATACAATATGCTACACAATGTTTGAAACAGACCATTCCATTCTAAATAGCAACTCCTGATAGTCAGAAGCATTATGATATTCATGCAAATTCCATACATTCCTAACTAATTCAAGTGAAATATAAGCGAGCGATCCTCGCAATTGAGCTGAAGCAGAAATCATCAGCTTAGATTAAACATCCATTTGCTTTGATAAAGGAGAACAGATACAATTTGCTGGGACTAATATGATTTACTGATACATGGTGAACGGGATTTCCTCTATACTAATATTGGATGTTTTCTACTTGAAGGTGATGGCCCAGACATCTTAACAATAAAAATAAATCCAATTGTCCTTCACGACAGACTATGATCTGAGGAAGAGCTATTTCACGATTATTTGTTATATAACAATATGCGATTGTTGTCTGCAATTGGGTAATTGTACTAAGTAGGACCTCTAAGACACGGAATTTATGCGGAGGCTTCCGATAAAAACCTTGTGTTTGCATAATGATGAAGTTTGAAGAATTCCCAGGATAACAACCAATTATTCCACGAATCGATATTCTCTGGTATGCGAATCAAATCATGCGATTAAATTCATCTCACCTGGCATTATGTATGAATCAAGTGGCCGAACCAAATAGATATTTAAAGTAGAATATTCTGTTCGTAGATGGGTAAGTATGAAAAGACAAATTAACAAGGCACTGAAAGCCAATTTGGAAATCTCTTTACTGTACTTGAATAAATATCATTTTAGCGGTGATGGAAATGAGGGATATTTCTAAGTCGTGTGATATTGCATCTTCGGTTTTCAGTATGTAGAATGTTCGAAGTGTACGAGTAACCCGTCTTTCTAGCAGATCTTTTATATTATAAATGGTGTTTCGGGGAAATATGAGGGAATTCAATTAACTCATTCACCCCTGAATTTAAGACACATTTGAACTCTTTCAATTCAATGGTTGGAATAGTTCATTATGATAATTCAGGGGTAAATGTGTTAAACATGAACAAAATTCAAAAATTGCATGTATAGAAAACTCTTCAATCAATCATGTGTATCTTAAGAACATTCAAAATCAGAAAATTTGAAAAAAAAACACAAAAATTGAAAAAAAATCCATTAGTTGAAAAAGTGATAAAACCTGTCTTGCACAGTACCTGGTATATAAGAAACAACTTTAACGTTGGAAAAGTTATTTTTCCTCTGCAAATAAATAAATGGGTGTTTAAAGCAAATTTATAATTTCTGTTTACAAAATAAGGAGATTGTCATTGACCATATTGTTGTGTTTATACTGTTTTTTTGGGATACATTGAAATCAGTCTCTAGCCATCAAAATGGAAATGTGATGGAAGGGAGATAATTACAGATTATGATATTTTCAGGCCATTTATGCATATTTTAAGAACCATTAAATCTCAGTAGTTGAATAACATATTCTATCTAATTATATGCTGTAATAATAAAATAATAGTTTGAGGTTCTTATATGCTGCCTTATCACAACCTAGTTGGTAGGTCGTCTCAAAGTGGTTCACACATAATTATCCGTGGTTATAGGGCCTTAATTTGCAACCAGCCAATATCTTTCTCAACTCCCTGGGGAGCATTATTCAGCCAGTGCTGCCATTTCGGCGCTCACAGCTATCATTCTACAACTCTAGCACTGCCCAACCACATACTCATTTACAGCTGAGTACACCGGAACAAGCGGAATAAAGTATCTTGCTCAAAGATACAGCACCGTGCCGTGCCGTGCCGTGCCGTGCCGTGCCGTGCCGTGCCGTGACTCGAACCCGCAACACTTCAGTCACGAGCCCGGTGTCCTACCACTAGACTACCGTGCCTCCATGCTGCAGAGAGTGCCTCAAACATATGAAAATAAAAAAAACTGTTTATTTCTCAATCAATGAAATATCATTGGATCAAACCATGTTTATCTGGGCAGTGCCATTTCTTATTCAGCCATTATGTATAGCACTGATTACCTTCATAATCCTTCCATCCCAATAAATTTTGCGATGTTTATCTAAATTCTAAAATATACTAATTTGTCACAACCCAGGGGTATGCAATTCTAAGAACCTGATGCAAAGGGCTAAGTTAGATTTAATTTCAGGCATGTTAAAATTTTCAGTATTTACCATAAAAATGTAGGTCGGTAACTATTAAAATGTTTTGAAATCTGCCTGTAGGCTCGGAGTACTTTTTATGCAGAATTGGACTCCATTGTCACCATGGTAAACTTTTATTGAAAGCACAATTGTTCAGTGCATTCAATTGTGGACGTGACGAATTAGAAATTCTAATATTCTGTATAATCATGACGAAGGTCAATGGTTGTATTGGGTACTCAACTATGTACAGACTAGCTGGGAATGTTCCCTTAGGATTTCGCATTACTCCACCGAAAACCTGACAATAACTTGTGACAGCTTCTTCACCTTGAGGCTGCTGCTATGACACGAACACTTCATTTTCCTGAAATAACACAATTTGTCTACATTTTAAAGTGTTTTCAGCACTAGTTGTGTTATAGACAGAAATGCATGTCGTATTTCACATTCCAAATTACTTTGGAAGTGTATCTAAATGTATGTCAGATTCATTTTTCGTGAGTTGTGTTGGTATTCTGACGTGACGATTATATTGGGGTATTGAATGCAGTTCATCATCACGCGAGATACTGGTAGTCTGATCGTGTTCTCACAGGCGCCAACGAGCAATCAAAAAGAACCTCACCCTCAGAAAATACGACCAGAAGACAAGTTTTCAACTAATATTGAAAGTCAAATAAATTATTTG
Source organism: Mizuhopecten yessoensis (assembly GCF_002113885.1). NCBI lineage: Eukaryota > Metazoa > Mollusca > Bivalvia > Pectinida > Pectinidae > Mizuhopecten > Mizuhopecten yessoensis. The sequence continues at coordinate 846,543 of NW_018406841.1, forward strand.
TTTTTTTAACTTCAGATTGTGTGTTTCAATTTCTTTAACATTGTTTGGTATATGAATGTTTTGATTGAAGGGAATGCTATTTTTCTTCTTTCCCACAATAGTTATAACTTCACACAGAGAAACCAATAACACATCTGTTAAATAATTTGTTGTCGATGGAAAACAAATGAACTTCAATTTCATTGATTTGTATCTTAAATGGTAGATATAGGCCTGCAATTGGTTGTTTAAATCATGGTGAATTCTGTATAATAAGACACCCTCTGGGACCTCAATAAATTTGTTCAAATTATATTATTTAAGACAGGATATAAATATTAAGATATTAATAATTGGAATCAAACACATGTACACATAGGTCTTCTAATTTTTGTATTTTTCTTTTACATAAAATGGGATCACATCATTATGTTGGACTAGACAGAATGTCTGTCTATTCAAGGGTCAGATTAGACAAGATGTTTGTCTACTCAGGGGTCAGATTAGACAAGATGTCAGTCTTCTCAGGGGTCAGATTATACAGGATATAAGTCACATCAGAGGTCATATTAGGCAAAATGTCTGTCTACTCAGGGGTCAGATTAGACCGGATATCTGTCTACTCTAGAGTTTAATAGTTTCACTTCATATAATGATAAAAATTGTTATTTGGAATTTCTTTTAAAGAAAATTTAAAGTTTAATTGTCTAAACCCTTAGGCTGCTACACGCCACATTAGTCATTTCGAAAAGTCGAGCCGTCAGAGCTACGCAGCACTATAGTGGTGCGCGGTCTGTAGGTTTTTGATCAGTAAACAGGAAGTGTGAAAGCGGACTGTTGCTATACCAAACCCGAAAGCGTATAGTAGAAGGCTTCTGATTGGTTGTTTTGTCATTACTTTCGATATTCCCAGCAATGTAGTCTAGTAATGATCAAAGTGTGCGAGAGAATTTCAAATCGGGGGAAAAAACGTCATAAAAATGGCGGACGTGAAGATTGAAGTGATGAATATGATGGTAAACATTTATTCTCCAGCGTCACCTACGATGATAATAAAGGTTTTAAAGGGTTTGACATGGTTGATGTGGAAATACTTCGGTGTAACATAATATGTAACTTTCCAATGAACGGCTTTGTGTCCTACGCAAACATGAAAATATCGCTGACCAAGGCGCACATGTCGTCTGCAGGTGAGGCCGTGTTGAACATTGACATTGATACATTTTGAGCCGATTGATTTCTTCAAACTATTTATCAATGATTTAATCATAAACTAGACCGTAGCTAAGATATATCTATATGCCGACTGTGACAATAAATATATTGAATGACGACCTGAAACCTGTAGCAAACCACATGCAATTCTTGATGAAATACCTGACCTTTTTATCTGAGAATCTCCGTGTAAATGTACTGCGTCTTATGTCATAAATGAAGTTTATAATCTCTGTTATCATTTTCCAATCACATTTGCTGACAAAAACGATTTTAAAATATCTTTCTGGTGCTTAAATCCGATTAATTAAAAGTTTCACATTTTCTTACCTTTATTACCACCTGTACAGGTAAATACTGAAGCAACTTTAGAATAAAAAAAGGTTAATATAAACTAGAGACAATAACGAACAATTTTCCTATAACTTTTATTCACATATAACAAATATTTTTCAAGTTATGCACATTTGAAAAATTAAGTAAATTAATTTATATTTCAATAATTAATTCAGCAGTGGCATCCCTTTACATAGAAATCAATGTAGCAGCCTAAGGGTTAAAAGCTATTGGGATCATTTGAAGAGTTAAAAAAGAAATTGAAGTTGCAGGATAAACAAGGTTTAATGTTTAAGTTTTTGGCATCCAATAATCTTCAATATAAATTTGAAATTTGGGTTGCACAATCATGCAATTATAAAGATTACAAATTAGCTGTCATTTAGCTGTAATTTACAGACCAATATATTGCAAAGGTCAAAACAATACTGCAGTCGGACATATAAATAGGGGAAAACTTCAATGGGCATCCAGCTAGGGCTTTGATGTTTCAAAGGTTTTTTGCCCTTAGCATCAAAGACAACATGTACGTCTTATCGGTATACTTCTCTGTCCTTCTTTGTCTTATCTTTAAACATTCTCCCTAATGTCTACTTCCTGTGTGGCTTGGTTAGAGGCCACTCTAGATCTATTACCGGTTAGCATGCATCCTTCAGTTAAGTGTGTCTGATGTAATAGCTAGGGTTGTTGTTGGTAAGCATGCTCCCTTCTGCACTTCCTGTGACTGGATTAGAGACTAATTTGTGTTACTTTTGAGCACGCTCCCTTCCAAACTTCCTGTATGGCTGGGTTTGAGGATTTTTTGTTCTATCTTTGAGAACGCTCCCTTCTATACTTTCTGTATGACTGGGTTAGAGGATATTTTGTCCTATCTTTGTGAGCGCCTTCCAAACTTCCTGTATGGCTGGGTTAGAGGCTAATTTGTTTTATCTTTGAGAATGCTCCCTTCCATAATTCCTGTATGGCTGGGTTAGAGGCTATTTTGTTCTATCTTTAAGAATGCTTTCTTCCATGCTTCCTGTGTGGCTGGGTTAGATGCTATTTTGTTTTATCTTTGAGAATGCTTTCTTCCATACTTCCTGTGTGGCTGGGTTATGTTTTATCTTTGAGAATGCTCCCTTCCACACTTCCTGTATGGCTTGGTTAGATGCTATTTTGTTCTATCTTTCAGAATGCTCCCTTCCATACTTCTTGTGTGGATTGGTTAGAGGCTATTTTGTTCTATCTTTGAGAACGCTCCCTTCTGTACTTCCTGTGTGGCTGGGTGAGAGGCTATTTTATTTTATCTTTGAGAACGCTCCCTTCTGTACTCATGGATTGGTTTGGTAAGAGGCTATATGTTTATCTTTGAGAACACTCCCTTCTGTACTCATGGTGTGGCTGGGTTAGAGGCTATATGTTCTGTCTTTGAGAACGCTCCCTTCTGTACCTCCTGTGTGGCTGGGTTAGAGGCTATATGTTTTATCTTTGAGAACACTCCCTTCTGTACTTCCTGTGTGGCTGGGTTAGAAGCTATTATATTTTTGTTTTTGAGAACACTCCCTTCTGTATTATGGTATGGGCTGCATTGACTGATGTCTGGATGTCCGGATGTCCTGATGTCCGATTTCCATCTGTTGACTTTTCCTTGTCATTACTCTCCTGCCTCCATTCATGCTGTTAACTTTTGCTTGTTTATATGATAATTCAAACAATTGTTCTTTGATTTTTATTAAACTACTTGATTGTTTCATTACATGATACTTTGAATGTGAGTTCTTAAATGGTGACATTTAAACGCTTTTCGGTAGAGTTATTCCCCTTCTCCATTGCCAAATAAGAGCATTCCTTCGAAAATGCAAGACTTTCTATCAATTGTTCAAGACTCATACCTCAAAGTACCCTCAGAGGGTCTGACAGGGCGTATCATGCTTCCCCTTGTGGTGCTCTTGTTCATTGTGTTGACAGGTAGCACATCTTTATCAAGATATTAAATATAGAAATCTTGACTTGGAAATGTCACATCAAAATGTGTTAATGTGGTCATCTTTTAACTCATTCACCCCTGAAATTTCGTAATGGATTATTCCAACCTTTGAATTAGAAGAGTTCAAATGTGTCTTCAGGGGTAAATGAGTTAACTGCCTGATGCAGACACTTTAAATGTAATTCTGAAATGGGTTTCTGATTTTCCAACTGAAGTTTCCAAGAACTAATTTATTAAAGATGAAGATGGTTAATGGATATATTCAAAAAGTATCTGGTAGTAAAATTTTCTGGATTATTGTTGTGATGACTATAACAACCACGTGATGATAATACTCTATCAATTTTGATACATTCAGCAATATATATACAGTAACACTACATTGCCCATAAACCCACTTGTATGAATTAAGACACTTAATTGACTGGTGCGAAACTTACTTGATATCGATACTGAGTCTGATCAGGTAATGGTCAGCCCGTCCATCATGTTGCTAACTGGACATATTTGACCAGTCCCTGGACACTTACCATTCCCTAGAAGGTGAGAAGTATTACAGGATCTCAAGTGTTTTCCTAATAGAGTGGAGCTCCTCAAGATGGCTTTCGTTCTCATCTATCAAATTAATCCCAGATAAGTCTTAAAACCTGTAGGCAGTGTTACGATCTGACAGGGCAGCTTAAACAGCCTCCTGATCAGAGCAGCGTAGCTTTATCAATTGTCTGGTATGGTGACAGGTTGGTTAATTGTCAGCTGACTCATCACATGACTTCATTGGGTTTTTTTGGGTTTTTTTTTCATTAGATTAATAACACATAACAACTATTTAACATTTAATTAGTTCCTTAAACAGTATGCTCTGTCTAAACCACAATCTGTCCAGTCCAAAGGATTGGGTTTAACACGTTCACCCCTGAAGACACATTTGAACTCGTCCAATTTAAAGGTTGGAATAGTTCATTATGAACTTTCTGAAACCAGCCAAATCATGTGGTCCCATTAGGGGTATCTGAAGTAGATATAGTAAAATCAATACTGTGTATTCCTTTTAATATCATGAATGTGATATTAAATAAAATGTGATATTAAGAGAAGTAACCTCTTATTCTGTAATCTGTACAATGTATTCCTTTTAAAATGAAATGTGATATTAAGGGAAGTAACCTCTTACATAACAAATAAATGATGGGTGACCTAGCTGTCATTTTTACACTTTAAGAGTCACCATGAATGTTGAAAGCGTTTGAATAAAAAAATATTAATTTGATTTAAAACAATGATTTCATCAGACGTATGTTTTATATGTATTTGATGTGTTGGACAATAGAAAATATTGTTAAGAGGATTCAGTTCATGTGAAATCTGAGGATATAAAACAGTCTGAATTTTAGAAAGCCGCATGATTACATAAACTGAAACATTATATTTGCCACATGATGTAAAGTGAAATTGTGTGTGTGACAGAGTTTGACTGAGTCGCGTGTTGCGACCACTAATATCCAATGTTTGCTAAACCAAGTTGTTTATTGCAGCCAGGCAGGCGATGTTTATGGCTGTTATTTTCACTACTCACATTCCATAAAAAACAATAACCAACTTTTCTATGAGGCATATATGAAGATTTATTAACCCATAAACTATGATTATGCAGTAGGACGATATTTTGTAGATGGATATAATACCGAGTGGAGCCTCATTATCGCATTGTCCTACCATTAAGCTCCGAGCGTTTTAGTCTGGAAAACATATCCCAGCATTCCAACTGACTCAAAAACCATCCACTTAAGCTTAGAAGAAAAGTGACTGGATTAAGGAGTAATTAACTGTTAGATCATTTTCCCCCTTTAGGGGGTTGGATTACAACTAACCAGGACTCTTATATTTCAAAGCCAACAACAAACAGCCGAAACTCCTATAAGTGATCTCTTTGCAGGTTGAGTTCCCAATGAAATCAATACCATGGGGAAGATAACAGTGGTCTGTTTACACAGGTGGTCTCTTAAGACAGGTTTTGTTCACAGTGAAATCATAACTATGGGGAAGATAACAGTGGTCTGTTAACACAGGTGGTCTCTTAAGACAGGTTTTGTTCACAGTGAAATCACAACTATGGGGAAGATAACAGTGATCTGTTAACACAGGTGGTCTCTTAAGACAGGTTTTGTTCACAATGAAATCATAACTATGGGGAACATAATAGTGGTCTGTTAACACAGGTGGTCTCTTAAGACAGGTTTTGTTCACAGTGAAATCACAACTATGGGGAAAATAACTGGTCTGTTAACACAGGTGGTCTCTTAAGACAGGTTTTGTTCACAATGAAATCACAACTATGGGGAACATAACAGTGGTCTCTTAAAACAGGTGGTCTGTAAATGGAGTGGCTGCATGTACAAATTTGACTGTTTTATAAGCTTTCTGAATACAACGTTATTTTAGTATGCGAGTCTTTTAACAGATTCAGTGCATTGTCCAACCTTATGGCTACTTAACTCATTCACCCCTGAAATTTCATAATGAACTATTCCAACTTTTGAATTGGAAGAGTAAAAATGTGTCTTCAGGGGTGAATGAGTTAATTAGAAATGTGAATTTCCAAACTGATCAGCTAATCCCCAATGCATGTACATGTTAAAAAATTTAGAACATATATTTGCATTGCTATAATTGTTTATGTTTGTTTTTGTGTCGCCGCCACGAAATAGCGGAAGCGAGACTTAGGTGTTGCTTTTCTGGTGACGGCAGCGCTAACATTAAGTTTTTGTGTTTAAGTTAGTTTCACTGAAAGTATAAGTGCTAGACCAACCAAACTGGACCATAGATGCATCTTAGGTAGTACATCTCAACCCATGCATCAAATGCTGGATGCAGCCTACCTTTCATGGTCCATTGACTTTGTCAGCATCTCCAATACATTAAGTTTTTGTGGTTAAGTTAGTTTCTCTGATATGTGCATTGATGGTCAAAGCGGGGCACAGGCAAGATCAATCTGAACGGTTTTCTATTAGGGGTTTAAGGATCCCTGTGCCACTGCAGGAAAACACTAGAGAGTTCCACAGTAGATTTTTGTACCTACAGGTCCTTCACTTTATTTGGGATGGCTGTGGGGGGCCGCGGTGGCCAAGTGGTTAAGGGGTCTGACATTCTGCTACCACTAGCCCTCCACCACTGGGTTGCGGGTTCGAGGCCTACGTGGGGCAGTCATTAGGTACTGGCCGTCGGTCGGTGGTTTTTCTCCGGGAACTCCGGCTTTCCTCCACCGTCAAAACCTGGCATGTCCTTAAATGACCATAGATGTTAATAGGACATAAAACACAAACAAACCAAACCTTTGTTTGGTTTTAGACATAACTGTAGTGGGAGCTCGGGCCTTACATAGTAATGCTGACCAGCTGGTAGCTCATTTGGTTTGAGTGACATTTGATCTGGGTTCAAATCCTGGTCTGGTCTTGTCACATACACAGAACACTAGCTGATAATTTTTTGTTGGTAATTTATTTTATTTTATTTTTTTCATAAGAATTCTGCAACATCTATTTTATTTTTTCCAAAATGATTTATCAAAGGTAGAGTCGTGCTAAAAAACGTTTCCAAATATGCAGTTTTTCGGTAGTGATATGGGAATTCTTGATGCTTCTATAACATCACATTTCCATAACATAACATATGTCACATCAATATGATGTAAACTTTTGACTTATTGGGCCACACGAGGGCCAGTTACATGTACCTCCATTATTGAAATGCTACAACTTGGACAGGGAACATGGTACCTCCAATCTAATCCCATTGTTCTGACAACTGGCAAACTGGTTTATATCATTTGTCATTTAGAAATATGGGTGGTCGGTTGGTGCAGCGTTTAGCGTATATGCTTTTCACCAAGGCTGGGGGTGGGGGTTCGATTCCCTGATCGGACATGAAAAGGTAATGGGGTCACCTGTCCGACCATGTGGGTTTTCTCCGGGTACTCCGGTTTTTCCTCCCACTCTAAGACTCCTGCACACTAACATCCAGGTCAACAAGAGTGATTAATATAAGTTAACACAACTTGCTTCATAATTGTTGTAAAATAAATAAAGTTTATATTTAAGTGGCAAATGTTAAAGTTGCTTTAAAAGGGAACGATAAAGAAAGACGGGGTAAGAGAGAAACGTGTTGGAGTTGGCATATAGCAGATCAATTTTGGTTTCATATAGCTGTGATACTGTGTACGGAAGTTGCCCACTCCCCGTTCCTCGGCTGTGATAGATTCTGTAATGGTGAGACCTTAAAGACAGCTGATGTTTATTTGGTCATAAATAGTGGTCTAGCATATTGCTGATGTGATTTTGGATAAACAAGAACTTGAGGTTGACATAAGTAATGCATGAAATTGACCAATAGCCACACTGTCATGACTTATAGGTGACATATCCACCCATCTACAGAAGCAATAGACCTCCTAGTCAACCCTGATGGTGCGTGGTCAATGAGGGTCATTTCAATTCCGGCCCCAGACAGTGTTTGTTTGTCCAAATCATGGCCAAAGATTGACCCAACCTAAATTGATCTTTTGGTTAATAACACCAGGAAGGTCATAACTCAAACAGAGGTTGTCAAATATTATTTAGGGACTTAATGCCATAGGTCTGTAAAACTTAAGTGGTCAGTCTCCTGGACAAATAATGTTGACCACTAACACGACCTCCAGGAACCGTACCCCCAATGCTTGTGAATGGACGTTGATTTGCGGTAATGTGTTTGGTTGTGGTGGCCTAGACACGATCAGAAATACGATGTTTGCTTGCAACAATGCGGGGTAGTCGTCAAATAACCTATCATTAGGAAGTGTACATACCGCAATGTGCTTCAGGTTCATCATCCGGACGAATTGCTTGTCATTCAGATATTAGCCTGTCATTGGTCGGTGTGCATACACATCCTGTGGTCGGGTCATCAAAATGGACAAATTACTTGTCATGTTAGCTGTGTTAACTTGAATGCCATTTTATAATGGGTTTGTTTTTTCAACTGTTTGTGAAAAGGCCTGGCTGTGTAAAGTTGAGTTGTAAGATTATAAGTGAACTTCAGTAAATTAGAACTTCTACATTAATTATTTCTTAATCTAAATAAAATAATGGTTGAACATAAATGGTTGAACATCAACTGCTTTCATGTTATCATCATTTTCTGAACTTTCCTCCCCCTTAAATTTAAATAAAAAGAATTGAGAAAATAGTATTGTATCTTCTGCAGTTTTGAATATCTGTTGTGAAAATTTTACGAGAAGAATGCAAAACAGATGTATATAATTATGATAGGGGATTGACAAAATTACAGAAATAAATTCCTACCACATTATTCCAGCCACGACTTATTTGATTTTTGCACTTAATCCAGCTTAAGTGTTTTAGGAAGTGGATTTCAGTAGTTCTCAGTACAAAAGTCCCCATAATCCAACTGTCTTTCTATAATTTATACAACTTTCTCTGGGAAGGATGATTACTAGATTTAATTATCATAAGTCTCTAAGGTAAAGGGAATTAATTTGCAAACTGAAAGTCTGAATCATTTTCTAGGTGCAGTTAACATGAATTATGAAAAGATGACCTGTTTTTTTTTGTGTTGAAAGCAAAGTTTGTGGGTTGCTGTCGTTCATGGCTCCTGATGAACATGTGATTTTATGGTTATACCAGCGGCAAGTTTCAAACAGAAAAAAATATATCGTAATTGTATTGATCTCCTATTTGATCTGCAATTTAATGCAATAAGTTCACAGGGAGTCTGCATTTCCCCACGGAGATGTGAATCTGGATAGTCAGTGAAAGATTCATGTCTGTATTCCATCGTGGCCAGGAATCTTATCGTGAGGTCAATAACAGGAGGACGATCAAGGTTAATGAAGACATAAGGGTGTTTACCGCATAACTTCCTTACTCCTTCCGCCGTCAAAATGTTTTTTGTTCAGGGTTTATCGTCTTTGCAACAGCTACTGGGTCATAATGAAGACGGGACTGTCGCACATATTTTGTGATTGAATTAAGACAAAGCTTTAGCACAAATGCATTGTTCTTTTGCCACGAGTACCAAAAGGTCAATGGTTAGCTAATTGGAAATAAAACAATTGTTAACGGCTGTGTCAGAAGCATGGCCATGGAAATTACACGAGTGCAATAGGATGTTAATATTTTCGTGTCCGAGGTTGAATTAGTTTAAAGCAATACCCATGCCAAATTTATTAAAGGTCAGTGTCTTATTTCAAGGACAAGGCATTGTTGTCTATATATTATTTATAAAGTGTTTTGGTTCCTCTTTCTCGGAACGTAGTACTTTAACATATCTGCCATCTAAAATGGTATAGGTTTGCTTTGTACAGAATAAGTATTTCAAATCTGATGTTTTGAGCTTTTGAAAACACCGCTGTTTCCTTTGTCATGCGAAAAAGGGCAAATCATTAAGATGCTTTCCCAACAGAAAAAGCATTGCTTAAGAAAATGAAAATCTTGACTTTTGTAACAATATGGTTTTGGTCAGATTCCTTAATTACAAGTTTTGCTGTTTGTTTTTCGTTTATAACTTTAAGTGAAATACGTATACTTTTACGGTAACCATAAATACAAATTGATAACAGAGCCATTTGTACAATGTCTCAAATGGGATGAAGTTGACTCGTGAATGTCAAAGACATCTTATTTTGTTGTTGCTAATTAAATTCTTGGTGGTTCCCGGCGGTTCCTCATATATTACCATGAATAGAGGAAACATCTGTATTACTGTTGGCCAGAGTGATTTCTGCGAACACACTTGTTGAACTATGCGAGAATTTGGAACATTGAGCAAGTTTACGACCCCTAAATCTATCTTCTCACAGGAGCTGCCAGGCAATTTAATTTGAATCACTATCACAATAATATTTATTATTTTTTCATATTATTCCCAACAAGTGATTGGCCAGGAGTGCATCACATGTCCACCGATAAAAACCGATATTGACTAAAAGCGCGTGATTTTTGTTGAAGGACTGGATGTTTCTAAAAATAGAATTATGACGTGTCTCCAAACAATGTACCGTCCCATTTCCGAAGCTTTTTTGTTGTGTTTATTTTCCAGATTGCTTACATTATTGTTTTGTAAAATAATAAAACAATTGTAGCCTTTAACTTCGGTCAATACCTGGATTTCTCGGGTCGATAAATCCAGGTATCGACCTCAGCCAAAGGCTATAATTGAATAATATTAGATGACACAACTTTTCCTTCGTCCTCATTGGTTAAATCATTATCACGTGGAGGTCGGTGATTTGTGATATTGATTCAGTGTTACTATTTTAAGAAACAGCCAGTCAATATTGTCTTCATGACATCACTTCCGTAATGTAACCTCATATTACTCTTTGTCAAATGCAGTATTAAATTTCTCCCTACAAGTTTCATATATTCTATTTAATTTAAGAATTAAAAAAATCAATTTTAGTATCTAATATAATTATAAAAAAAAAAAAAAAATGGTGAATATGTTTTATGGACCTGAAAAAATTATATAACTTTCTTAGGAATAAGTCCATAGAGCCTCTTATTCACCTCAGGAGAATTCCAAAATTGATAGTAATCTTAGGGTACTGAAATTTTGTTGGATTAGGTGAAAATACTTGGGTAAGTGATGATTACTGAGTTATTTACATAAATAATGTATAGATAAAAAATTGAACTTAATTTATTGTACAACAATTATGAAACACGCTCTATCAGCATATTAATCACTCTTGTTCGGCCAGATGTTAGCTCGCAGGGGGTCTAATATCAGATACTTGAGTGTTACTAAACTGTCGACACAAGAGTGAAAGATGAATTTGTTCCAGGAATTCCGTATCCAGTTGATTGATAGAGTACAGATTTAAGGTCCAACTCTTAACAAATTTAGATACTACATAAACTTCTATTACATTACATTACATCGAAATAATCAACTTAGATAGGACGCGTAATCAATATTGACAAGCATTATTTGATAGATATGAAATCCCTTTTTGCTTCAGTCCGTTTCATCAAATTTAATAACTCTTATATAATATCCATTATTATATCAAGGCACATATTTCCACTGAAAATTCTGTTCCGTTTTTTTTTTTCCTTTTGGCATGATTGTCTTGTGATTAATGGCGGAAGAAATCCAGTTTGTTCTGATTTGATTATTCCGCATTTTGTGTAAACTATCATGGATCATAGTTAGCAGAGTAAGTGCTACGTTTTGTCGTCTAAAACATTTTGTGTCAATTTATGTGATTGGTGAATGTGGTTAAGACAGTTAATTTGATTGGTTAGTATGCCAGTGTTGTGTAATTTGATTGGTTGATGCCTTTGTATTGGCATTGTTGCTGGCATTTGAGATTTTGATATCGTTGTGATTTCCCAGTTGGTCCTTTTAGTCCTTGGAAATGTCCTCGGTTTGTTTGCCCTGCCTTTGGAACTTTATAGATACGATGTTAATAATATAAGTAACTCATCCATTTTTTTTAACAAATGGTTTCTGGGGAATTTAACGTGAGTTAAGTTGTAGATAAACTCAACATGAATTCTAGTATTATCAAGACTCCTAATCAACATTACGTCATCATCGTTCTTCCTCCAGTTATTCCCATCGCCCTCCTGCTTTCCCGAGTTTTATATTCTTATAGGCTTCAGTCCACTTCAGAAAAGTTATAGCCAAACAAATCGTACATGATCAATTAGCGGTTTAAACATATCACAAGGTCAGGGTCAGTGGGGTCACAGTATGTAAATGATGTTGACATTTACATGTGTGATTTTTGCTAACATTTCAGCCCTACAGTGAAAGGGTCTACTTGCCAGCAATTCACAATGATCAAAAGGGAAGTAACTCAACTAAACATTATTGCTTCATCAAGTGTAGTTGTTATGTTGAAATGGTTTCTCAAACTTAATATTCCATTTTAAGCTCATCTGCCAGTGAGAGCATGTGAACATATGTCATAGCCCATCAACAAGTGTCAACTTTCACTTTAAACAACATTAAACAAGGATCAGGCTAAAAGGGTGAATAACCTTGACCCACTTTTAAGGTCACAGGGGTCAAATGTGTTAAAACATTTAATCAACAATTATTATAATACCAAAAGGTCAGAGGTGATGATATTTAGCCTATGTAGCATACTGTTATGAAAGGGCTTTAAATTTTGTTCAAATGAATAGCCATGACTCACATTCAAGGTCTCAGGGGTCAAATGTGTTGAAACTTTCAGACAACTTCTATATAACCCTCATGAGGGCGAGGGTTATGATATTAAGCATATAGTGATATAGGTCAATTGGGCCTTTTGTTTAGTTTAATGGGTTATTATGTTAAATTTTATGAAGGACATGAATACTGTGTTCAATGTGACATACAAGCTAATCATTGAACATTTCAAACAGTGAAATCGGGAAAGAATAATGAATGATTGAGCAAGAAAAAATTCCATAACTGTTGTCGATGAACTACCAGTTGGATGGACTAAAAGTGTGCATCATGATCAATCACATCACTACTATAACGACACTTGAGCATTGGATTGTAACACTCATAATGTTTTGTGTCGCCAGGACAAAGTTCAAAGGTGAAGCATGTTAACTTCTATTATAACATAAAGAAAAGCCATATGTTGTGGGCAAGGTCAAGCCATGAAGATCAAACAAAGGTCAACTCTGTTAGCCGTTACATATGTTGTATGTTGGTGCAGTGCAAACACTGTCCTGTACCGAGTGTTGATGATTGTCTGCTACTGGGTCAGGTTGTAATGGGATAGGGAAATAATTGTTCAATCTGAGTCCCACAGGTGCTTTGACATATCAGCGCTGATCTGGTCGGAGTCATTGAAGTGTGAGAGAGTAATATAAGCATGGATGCGATGGTGACAGCAAACACTGTAATGATCCAGATGAATCTGTCGAATGCCGTAGTGTCGGAGAGAAGCTGCCGTTATGTGTGATCATGAGAAGCCGTCCACCTGGGAATTTTATCTGAGAAGTTGTCACCGAAACACTGGCCCTCTAGACTGATGTTGTCGTCCACGATTTACTCGTTCTTGTTGATGAAGGTCTAGCCTGGTATCGGTAGCATCGACAAGTGGGCTGGACTGGAAAAGAAAGATATTATAAAAAAGGACAATGTATTATAACATAGTGTCGGACGGTCCATCAGGCTGCTTGTCTGAAAACGTATGTCTGGAGTCCGTCACACTTATAATGTCGGAGAATCTAAAAGATCCTGACGTCAAAATTGATATGTACTGTATGTAAAATGGGAAAACTGATCATATCGCTGTCTGATCAGATTCCGTCCTGTGTTGTGTGCTCTAAGAATTTACCTTCCTGTCAAAATTAACTGAGAACTCCTACAAACCGGTCATTGAAATATGCAAAAACTGATTTCTGTTTTAATCTACAGTGAAACCTGACTTGACTGACACCTGAATTAAAAGATGTCCTGTGCTATCTGACACCAACATACTTGTTTTTCTGTCTATAACCTAGGTGGGTTTACTGACACCCTCTCTGATCTGACCAAATGATCCAGCCTCCCTTGATGTCAGTTAAGACTAAGTTCACTGACACAGTCTTATCTGACCAAATGCTCCAACCTCCCTTGATGTCAGTAAAGACTAAGTTCACTGACACAGTCTTATCTGACCAAATGATCCAGCCTCCCTTGATGTCAGTTAAGACTAAGTTCACTGACACAGTCTTATCTGACCAAATGATCCAACCTCCTTTGATGTCAGTTAAGACAGGTTCACTGACACCTTCTCTTATCTGACCAAATGATCCAGTCTCCCTTGATGTAAATAAAGACTATGTTGTCTGACACCCTCTCTTATCTGACCAAATGATCCAGTGCCTCATTTTGTCAATAAAGTTACTAATTACTGACACTCTTGCCTACCTGATCAAATGACTCGATCATTCTTGATTTGAACAAAGTTATCTTAACATTTTTATGTACTTCATGCAGAAGTTTTTTCAATGATTTTCTTTTCCTTTTGAACACAATTCTATTATGGAAATCATAGATTTTAACAGTATTTTAATCAAAAAGTCAAAGTACAATCATTTTTAAGCACATTACAACAAGCCATAAATATGGTTGTTACGTAAACGACTTGTGATATAGATGTTGTTGACAACAAATTTGTCAATTGAACATTTTATTATAAAACTTTTGGGATATGGAAGCGCCTGTGATTTTTTTGATATCTTAGATACCTAACAATTCTACCATTTATAATACCCAGGCTGATGAGAACAGCAAAATTAGGTGCCCATCATAGCGAGATTTTAGGGGTCAATTAATCAAGGAGAGGTCAGACAAGGGAGACAACCTGCTCCTGATCATTTATGAAACTAATAGAGACTCCTCAAAATAACAGAAAAACGTTTGAAAGCCCCTTATCATTCATCAAGTTTCTGTAGAGGTTTTAGAAGCTCTTGGAGTCCCCTGCTGTATATATAAATCTTCCGATTCCCTGATTGCATAGAGCAACACTTTTGAGCTCCCCTACAGAGGATGAGGTCAATTAGGTTTTAGTCACGATTATGTCGGGTTCACTTGTAATGGAACATATAAATTTAGCCTGATCGTAAATTTGTGGCCGAGCCTTAGATCTCTATAGATAGATCAAGTCTAAATACCACATACAAGCACGTCTCATGTACAAGTCTGCCGAGTCTTCTTGTCTCCGCTCACATCAATTTATTCCAACTGGTCATGCAATTTGGTCGTAGATAGAAAACCTAAGTTGAAGCTTAGAAGGTAACACTGGTAACAGAGTAATGAATAATGATAAGAGTAGACACAGAGTGGGGGGAGGGGAATTTGTGGTTATAACAGACAATCTGATTGGTCAGTAGGATATGATCGACAGTGTTTATAACAAACAATCTAATTGGTCAGAAGGGGATGAAAGTGTTTATAGCAAACAATCTGATAGGTCAAAAGAAGGATGGAAGTGTTTTATAACAAAAAGTCTGATTGGTCAGTTTAAGGATGGGAGTGTTGATAACAAACAGTTTGATTGGTCAGTTTCAGGATGGGAGTGTTGATAACAAACAGTTTGATTGGTCGGTTTCAGCATGAGAGCGTTGATAACAAACAGTTTGATTGGTCAGTTTCAGGATTGGATAGTTTATAAGAAACAGTTTGATTGGTCAATATGAGGATTGGAGTAGATGGAAGTGTTTATATCTTACCATTACACAGTGAGTGAAGATGGCACATGCATTAGCACCCTCCGTGGCGTAGACTTACACAAGTCCAATATTTTAG
The DNA here is from genome assembly GCF_002113885.1 of Mizuhopecten yessoensis. Lineage (NCBI taxonomy): Eukaryota > Metazoa > Mollusca > Bivalvia > Pectinida > Pectinidae > Mizuhopecten > Mizuhopecten yessoensis. The sequence continues at coordinate 862,339 of NW_018406841.1, forward strand.
AAATTATAAATGAAAAATACCAAAATCGCAGTGAATGTAAATATAAGGATTAAATCCTGCTGTATGAAATATAAAAGGATTGAATTGATCACGTTGTGTTGATGTTCATGGGGTATGAATTTGTAAATATAAGGATTGAATCCTGTTGTGTTGATTCTCATGGGGTATGAATTTGTAAATGAAAGGATTGAATCCTGTTGTGTTGAAGTTCATGGGGTATAAATCTCAACAGAACAGGATTCAATCCTTAAATAATGATAAGATAACCAGTTGATATTAATGAAGGGTTATGATTTATATTTTTCAGATGCGTATTTGCTGGTTTCCAGGAGTACTAGTACTGATGGTCAACTTTGCTTTGGTCGACGTTGCTATCAATCCAGGTAAGTTTTTTTTTATCCAACTGACTGTTTTAATTTTAGTAATCATTAACCTAAACAAAATCTATTGCAGCTCCTGTTTAATTATTTGCGATATTATCACCATCTGCAATGCTTCCCTGATACAATCACGCTGTGGTTATGATGAAACCTCTGTCCGTCTCCTAATTAAATTTTGATCAGGTTTGTGGTGTAGAAAGATATTGTCTATCTGTAGCTGTGCTAGAAGAACTGGAGACCAAATAGTTTCTCCATCAAGTTAGCACCAACTTATTTTCGTAATGACACACCACACATTGACAGATATTCTTACCGTCTGTGTTTAATGTTTAGCCAGTCAAATGTGTAGTGCGAGTCATTTTGCCGATTCTTTTAATTTTCTGTATTGCGAAATAAATTATTGTACACCGAAGCAAGAAGGTCACATGACCTCATGAATGTTTGGTTTATACATGTTTGTTTTTTTTGCAAATATAGTGGATCAAGGATCAAGAACTAGAATACATCATTGAAATTGAATGTCACTGACGTTAAGAGGAAAAACAAACTTTTCTCTTGGTTTTTCTTTGTCGACTATCATTGGAATGATTGCATGGTTAATCATGGTTAGGTAAAAGGATTTCTTTTTCTTTTTGTAGAACACTGTTTTTCCATTACTTGATTTATTTTTTCTTAACATACATCGAAGTGTTTCTATATATCCTGTCCCATTTTATAATATTGTTACACTGTCATGCCAGTGTTTTTGGGAGACAGAATTCCATTGAACCAGTTAAAAATGTCTTCCATAATACAATCATTTTACAATCCAGCCACTTCGTCTCAGAACGATGGTGGCTGGCTGAACAAATCATCACAGTATTAGCAATACAAGTGTAAATCCTTCTAATATCTTTAAAAAAAATCTGAATTCTAAATCTCCTGTCAGTGAAGACTTTTTAACCCTTTCACCCCTATGTAACTTTAGTAGACTCTACCATGCATTGATCTGGACGAGTCCATTATGGTCTACAGTGGTGAAAGGGTTAACTGGCAAAATGTCAAAATTTGGCATCACATATATTTTTCAGATTCGAAGGTCTCTGCAGGAATTAAAAAACATATCCACCGACACATTTTTGCTTTGTGATGTGTGTACTGCAGGAGTCAGGGCGTGATTTATGTTGGATCAGCGAGCTATTTCAGATTTGGATGTCATGGTGACGACCTAGTCATATAGTTCGAGATGATTGGATCGGTGAAATACAGATTTCCTTGGAAAGTCGGCATGTCGTATTGCAGACGGCGAAATGTACTGACCCAAAAACACGGGCGTTCCATCATTTCTGTTGCCATTTCTAGTTTCCTATCCCTCGGTAGATTGTTCCTGGATGTGTCACTGTTGGCCTCATCAGTTATCCTGTCAACAATGCTGTTGAAAGTAATATCTTTGAAAATTGCACATTTGAAAAGATAAATGATTTTGATTTTGTTTTACGTTTGAGGAATGTGACGACTTGTCAGAGGCTAGCTGCCCAGACTAATTTCCAGTTTTCTCGTTATTAGTTCTGTAGTCTGTACATCAGTGACCAAATTTCTTCAGCCACATAGGGATACATCAACAATTATAACCTTTTTTGAAAGAAATGTTTTTATGAAATTATATCAGTGTCATTTCTCCATTTTCTTTCAAAAACGTATCCAGGAAAAAAGAAAAAAGAACAGTTATATAGTGTTATAATATCTATGAATTGATATTGTGATTTTAGTGAAAAGAAAAGAGTTCACATTAAGAGGAGGGGGGGGGGGGGGGGGGGGGGGGGGGGGTGGAGTCAGGTCTTTACACAGGTATAGATTTCAAAATGTAAACTTGAAATATTTTCTTTTAAAAATGTCCTGGAATAAATCACGTGCTTAACTCGTTCCCCCTTGAAATGTCATAATGAACTATTCCAGCCTCTAATTTGAAAAGAGTTCAAATGTGTCTGCAGGGGTGAATGAGTTAAATACTGGAATGTTGTTTGGGTATTTTTTTTTATACAATGTTACATGTATTCATAGAGAAATTGTCACACAGGAAAAGAAAAACGTATATAACCTGCAGTAAGCCCAACTTAGGCCAACACAATCATCTCTTATCATGAAAAGTAGTTGGGTCATAAAGCTTATAAAGCTTACTTAAGGACAATGAGACAACTGTGTTGGTAATTTCATGGACTGTAACCGTAAGGGACGGGCTTAATACCAGATATCAGTTTATTACAGGGTAAATACAATATTGATTAGTGATAGGTAAGGAAATTAGCTCAGTAAATTATAAAGATGTTAGCTGACATATCATTTCCTGCACAATATAACTTGAGTTCCTAATAGTGAAGACGACGACAAAGACCTTTACTTTATGATTTTATACTCGGAATGATCTTTAATCCCCTGTTTCTTAGGGTTCCTCAAATTGTTCGCCTCTTAAGTAATGTGTACCGATATATATAAGGCTAATTCTCTTCCCAACCTGTAGTACGAGTAGAGACACAGAATGGATCCCCTTTTTATTAGGGTTCCCCATATTGGTCGCCTCTTAAGTAACATGTAGTGGTATATAGTAGGCTTGATTCTTACCCAGACCTACAGGGGTTCAATTCCGACACAGAGACAAGAACAGATTCAGAAGATAAAAACAGATTCAGAAGATAAAAACAGATTCAGAAGACAAGAACAGATTCAGAAGATAAAAACAGATTCAGAAGATAAAAACAGATTCAAGGGGCACAAAGTGGTCTGTCTTAGTTGACACTGCTGTGAAAACTTGCTGGGTCCTTGTTGTCGATCGTGTTGTGTGGAGAACGCCAAAGGCACCACGCCACCAGTGTTTGACCTTTGCAGATGAAACAAACAATGTGTTCAATCATGGCTGCCAGTAACCTCACAATCACACACCAGAGAGGTTACAATCACACACCAGAGAGGTTACAATCACACACCAGAGAGGTTACAATCACACACCAGAGAGGTTACAATCACACACCAGAGAGGTTACAATCACACACCAGAGAGGTTACAATCACACACCAGAGAGGTTACAATCACACACCAGAGAGGTTACAATCACACACCAGAGAGGTTACAATCACACACCAGAGAGGTTACAATCACACACCAGAGAGGTTACAATCACACACCAGAGAGGTTACAATCACACACCAGAGAGGTTACAATCACACACCAGAGAGGTTACAATCACACACCATAGAGGTTTCAATCACACACCAGAGAGGTTACAGTCACACACCAGAGAGGTCACAATCAAACACCAGAGAGGTTACAATCACTCACCAGAGAGGTTACAGTCACACACCAGAGAGGTCACAATCACACACCAGCGAGGTTACAATCACACACCAGAGACGTTACAATCACACACCAGAGACGTTACAATCACACACCAGAGACGTTACAATCACACACCAGAGAGGTTACAATCACACACCAGAGAGGTTACACTCACACAATCACACACCAGAGAGGTCACAATCACACACCAGAGAGGTTACAACCACACACCAGGGAGGTTATAATCACACACCAGAGAGGTTACAATCACACACCAGAGAGGTTACAGTCACACACCAGAGAGGTTACAATCACACACCAGAGAGGTCACAATCACACACCAGAGAGGTTACAATCACACTTCAGAGAGGTTACAATCACACACCAGAGAGGTTGCAATCACACACCAGAGAGGTTACAATCACACACCAGAGAGGTTACAATCACACACCAAAGAGGTTACAATCACACACCAGAGAGGTCAAAATCACACACCAGAGAGGTTACAGTCACACACCAGAGAGGTTACAATTACACACCAGAGAGGTCACAATCACACACCAGAGAGGTTACAATCACACTTCAGAGAGGTTACAATCACACACCAGAGAGGTTGCAATCACACACCAGAGAGGTTACAATCACACACCAGAGAGGTTACAATCACACTTCATAGAGGTTACAGTCACTCACCAGAGAGGTTACAATCACTCACCAGAAAGGTTACAATCACACACCAGAGAGGTTACAATCACTCACCAGAGACGTTACAGTCATAGCAAGGCTCCTAAAAAAGTTACCTTGTAATAATGCTATTAAAAAAAATGGGGGAAAAAGACGGTAAGCCACAATATCAGGATTCATACTAAATGCTAAGTAGATGATCCTGAGGCAGAAAAAAAGAATGTGAAACAAGATTGTACAAAAAAATTATATTGTTTTATTTTTCTTAACAAATACACCTGGCATTGACCACACCCAAGTTTTTAAGGACAATCAGAAAACTCCCAAAATATAAATGATTTGCCATACTTTTGTACTTTATTAAGATAGTGCTACATTTATAAATAGAAAAGAAATTACTGGGAAAAAAATAAAATGTTACAAGGAGATTAGAAAAGGATCTGCAAACGAAGCAATTCCGACAGCAGACAGCAAGCGCTAAAAGTAGCACTTCTTTTCATTTGAACTTATGCCATCGAAAATTGTTACAGAATGATTCTGTCCTCGAATAGTTGGTTTGAGTAATGGGCTTAAGAAACCCAAAAGTGACTGGAGAAAATTGCTTAGAGAGCATTGTTGTCTCCTGATTCACCATAACTAATGACATTGCTAGCAGATAACTCATGATTAACAGGAAAATTGCTTCTCTTTCTTCGACAAAGAAGCCAACTCACTACTTGTCTTACTAACCAAATTTAAAGTGCATCAAGAAAATTTTAATAAATTAGGAAACATTATTATCACCATAGTTTGTTTTTTTTCTTGTTTTTTCTTCAAATTTTTACATTAGTATACAATACAGTTACAATATATATACATAACATGACATAACACAAACATATATAAAGACATACACACACTCATTATCATACAAACATCAATGTGAGTGTAATCAATATTTTCATTTACTCAATATAACAATTATATTTATAAATTGATAAGTTACTTATGGTAATTTCAAGTTTGGGTGTTTCAAAAAAGTTTTGTCATTTGGCCCATTCTCTTTGAAACTGGTATCACCATAGTTTTGTTAATATTGATCTTGTAATCTACGTAGCACCAAATAATTACAAGCCCATAATTCAAATTTCATGTAAAATGTGTTCACGCAGGAATCGAGATTAAATTGTGTTCCCCGTGATTAATCTGAAGTTGATTCCTGGTGAAAATCAAAAGAGTGGAAGATGTTTTATGATGTTGTGTGTGAGAAATGAGAAAGTTAATTGTCCCGTGGACAGTTCAAGCAATACGGATGCATTACAGGCCGCGGAATTTATTCATCACAAAACACAATCCAAAACTGTCATGACAAATGGCCGACAGAGTGACCCTTTGGTTGGTCTCCTCATCCACTATTTCTGCAGAATTAATCTCCTACGGACAATCCAGCTACCGATTATTTTCTGAAGTTTTAACACTGATTATAATTTTTGGGATTTTTGATATCAATAATTTTAGGAAGTTTGATGTAGATAGTTCTTGTGGGGTTCCCATATTGATATTTTTTGGAGTTTAAATCTGAGTTCTGCTAATTTCATTTTACGAATTTGTATAATAATTTCAAAATTCAAAATTCATTGAATTCTAATTGAGGTTGCTTGTGCGGTTTAAGTGTACCTGAGTGAAATCAGGAAATTCAGATGCAGAACTAGGAACTTCTCATTGACTTCAATGTGTTTCATGATGATTTTAGACCAGTATTAAGTTAAAATCAAAAGATTTTTGAGTTGATCTCAAAGACATGTTTCTTTGAGTACAAGAAGTATAGAAAATATTTCATGCTAGTCTTCAGTTTAAGTTTCATTTAAGTTTTAGTTTTCAGATGAGTCCTGAGAAATGTATTTCAGCAGAATAAAAGTTTTAATTGTCTTGATTTCCTGGTTAAGTCATGATGTGAGAAACAATTATGTCTGTGAAGTCTTTTCAAAGGAAAATAAAACAAAAATGGTCAGTTAGACTGAATGTCTTTATAGACGGGTAATCTGTGTAGACAGGTGGTCTTTATAGACAGGTAATCTGTGTAGACATGTGGTCTTTATAGACAGGTAATCTGTGGAGACAGGTGGTCTTTATAGACAAGTAATCTGTGTAGACAAGTGGTCTTTATAGAGAGATAATCTGTGTAGACAGGTAAACTTTATAGACAGATAATCTCTGTAGATAGGTGGTTTTTATAAACAGGTAATCTCTGTAGACAGGTGGTCTTTATAGACAGGTAATATCTCTAGACATGTGGTCTTTATAGACAAGTATTTTTGTGGACAGATGGATTTTAAAGACAAGTTGTTTTTTTGGACAGGTGGTCTTTAGAGATAGGTAATCTTATGGACAGATGGTATTTTTAGACAGGTGGTAACTATAGATAGGTTGTATTTATAGACAGGTGGTCTTTATAGACAGGTAATCTTTGTGGACAAGTGAAGAGATGTATTCTTTATAAACAATAAAAGGTCTTAGTTAACAGATGATCACTATAGACAGGTTGTATTTAAAAACAAGTCTTTTAAGACAAGTAGTCTCTCAGACAGTTACATCCATCCTCCTATATATCATGATAAGGGTGTTTTTGTTTGTTTTGTTCCCACAGGGCCCAGTTCTACTCCGGACTGATGGAAAAGGTCATTCTTGGTAAGCTTTCTAGGTCAGCGGCCACTGCCATCGTTCATCCTTATCATGTTGAGCTATTTATAACAATATAATGCTGACTTACGGGATACCTGTGGGTGCTTGCGAGATACAGAACATCAACTAACATGACATTGTTACATTAGATAGAATTTAAATCCTACTTTCTCCGTCCCAATAATCATAATGACAAACCATAGGATGGAGGCTTGCCAAGGTTTTGCCCCCTTGCCAATGTAATGGTTCTCCTATCCTCCTGATGTAAAGATTGAAGGAGTTTTTCTGATAAAATTCTGATTGTATCCGCCTCACCAGTGATATTGGTTTCAACTTGTGTGCCAAATTTGACTAGGATTTGGCAGTGTATTACATATGCAGAATAAAGAAACTATATAAGGTTTAAAAGACTTCAGGCTGGGTCATATTGTGCAACAATAGAATAATATGGCAATATTTATTGAAAAAAATCATTTCATCCCCACTTGAATGATGTGATAGTTAGTGATTCATTATCTATAAAAAAATCCTAAAGTGGGCAGATTTTAAATTGTCTCCAAATTTGGCCATTAAAAGTCGTGAATGACGGGCAACAGCCCATAGTCAGTGGACATTAAATAATGTTTGCTATTTAGGATTCCCAAATACTTATCTTTGAAACTGCTATTACCCAAATTTTAATATCTTAAATCAATTATAAAGTTATTCTGATGGGGAATTTGGTTTGGTTTAGTTTTATTAGCTCGCCTGCGATGCCCGAAGGACCAAGTGAGCTTATGCCGTGGGGCGGCGTCCTGCATCCGGCGTCAATATTTTACTTTAAACAACTTCTTCTTATTAACCAAGAGGCCTAGGGTGATGATATTTGGCCAGAAGCAAACTGGATGAAGGGCTACCAAGTTTGTTTAAATAAATGACCTTCATCCATTTTCAAGGTCACTGGGGTCAATTGTCTTAAAAAATCTTTAAACCACTTCTTCTGATTAACTAAGAAGCCTAGGATAATGATGTTTTGCCAGAAACATGCCAGGATGAAGGGCTACCAAGTTAGTTTAAATGAATGACCTTTACTTATATTCAAGGTTACAGGGGTCAAATATATTTAAAACCTTTAAACAACTTCTTCTGAATAACCAAGAGGCCTTGGATAATGATATTTGGCAAGTAACATGATGGGATGAAGGGCTACCAAGTTTGTTCAAATGAATGACCTTGACTAATATTCAAGGTCACAGTGGTCACATATATGTTTAAAACCTTTAAGCAACTTCTCAATAAGCAAAAGACTAAGGGTGATGATATATTTTAATATGTTCTTTAATGAGTCAAACACTGATATTCTGCCTGTAGCTGTATTTTAGTCCACTTTTAAGATTACAAGTGTGAGATTAATACCAGGTGAGCGATTCAGGCCCATTGAGCCTCTTGTTTTGTTTAACGTCTATCAACAGCTAAGGTAATTTAAGGAGGTCTGGTGAGGGGTGTAATGCAACAGGTGTTGGGCTCAAAAATCTTCTTCTTTAAAACTGTTATTAACAGTGAGCTTCGATACTTCAGTGTTTTTGGAGAAATAAAGAAAAGGCAACTTCACCACAACAGCAAACGTCCAATGGTTTGAATTCCTCGCCTTCAAATGTCTTTGTGCTCATTTGTCAGTGTACTCATATGCCCAGCAATACATTTCAAATGCTTCAGCATTCAAACTTTTTTAGCTGTTCTATTAAAATATCCTACATTTCAAATGTGCAAGCATTGAGATATTTTCGCAGTCCTGTTCAAATTGCAACCCTGAGGCTAAATCAGATGTTGGCATACGATGCCTCGAGTAGGTCAAGGAGTCCTTTCAGGGAATCTGGCATAATCAGGCTAACGATATGGGGTGCCTGCGGTAAGATATCAATTGTAGTTTTTGTAGTTTGTTTTGTTTTCATCATTAGAGTTAACGATAACGTCACACTAAGTATCTCTGTTTTTCCAATCAATTATCATTTCATGAAACAATCCTCAAATTTCATAATTACCAATTCATAATTGCCCCAAAATATAAATGTTTCCGATAAATTAAGATTTTTTTTTACTTTGTTTGCTTAACTGAATGGAAAACAAATACATTTTCGAGGTTCATACATTATTGATGGACAAAGCCATGTATATTTCATGCAGAGTGAAAGCCTCTTCAACATTGGATCATCAAATGGAAATTACGCTTTATGAGGCGTTCCTGTCGTAATCATTGCTATGAGAGGGAGTTATAGCATCAGTTTCGGGACAGATTTTCAGGACTGTTTTAAACGTTGTTGGTTAACTTCGTAGTCTGAAGAGATGCAATCACTGAATATTGGATTTCAATTCTTCGAACAACAGAGATTGAGTTCTATAAATAACTGTTAAATGTTGATTTCGTGAGCTGGGGTATTTCTTACAGATAATTTAGCACACAAGTCAGGACTAGTAGTTATTGTACCTGTCAGTTCCACAAACAATCTGAACTAAGGAATAACCATAAGGAAAGGGAAATTTTCTTGAATTTATGTTAAGTTGTTTTTTTGTGAAATTACGGCCTGAGTCACGACTAATTCAAAGAAGAATATGTTATATCATTGCCAGAATATGGGGCCACCATTCTGTTTTAAAATCCAGAGTCTAGCTGTTTTGTTTTTATGATTTTTACATTTTACGTTACAAACCATCAGAAATGATAACACCAAAACATTTCTCTGATAAAACGGTTTGATCATGATTATATGTTCTAGCTTATAATTCGGCAAATCTTGCATTCTTACAGAGAAAAAATGGAGAAAAGAAGTGGTTTTAAACGCCTCAGTTATGCATAAAGGCATATCCAATCAACCACTCTTGAGTGACCTTGAACTTAATCAAACATGACAGAAAGTATAAGATTCTCTTTCTCATAATGTTGAAAATGTTAAGTGTCCAAAGCTATCGGTTACTTCAGAATTAATTTTAACATAATGAAGAGAATCCGGCTTTTGTTCTACATTGATATGTTAAACCCAAAAAGATATCAATTAAGGCACAAATAGATCTTAGTTATAAAGATTCCTATTTATTCAATCCAGAATATAAACCAGAAACAATGATAGATTAGAACAATTTAATCTAAATATTTCAAAACGTATTTCGACAGTTGCAAGTACAATTCACACTACTTGTTTAGCATAACACGTTACAAGATAATTCCATTCTCCTTAACTGTTGTATCTTAAGAAACAAAACGAAACGATTTACATTTACAGCAGTTTCAAATTTTGAAATTTGTTCAACTGAAAGACGGATAACTGTGTTTAATCCTTATTCAAATTGAAATGTTTTGTATTTCAAATAATCGAATATATCAAAAGAAAGATTGAAATTGCAAATAGTGTGGCAATGTCCTTGCATAATGTTATTAGCTGGTAAGGAATCCTATACAATGCATGGGCTGACAGGTTTTATAATGTTCTGGCAGATTGCCAGCATATCTTCCTTATGATGGATTACCCGAAGGGTTCCATTTTAATTCCTCTGAAATGCGCATTTGCATGCAGGTGATGCTGCAGCATTCGGATGCATAGTCTTGGGAAGAATCGTCAGTGCTTAAGTTTCAATCAGGTGCCTGACAAAAATTTGAGAAAATCTTCTTTTACTACTAGAATATTCTGGAGGACATATATTACCATGATTTCTATACCCTTTAAGAGGGTGTGGGGGGTCGCCGCAGGTGGGATAATGTCTACTGGAGTCACTGTGTCCGTTCAATTTTCGTCTTTCTCCAGATCGAGATGCCTTTCCGTACTGCCGCTTTTTATTAGCTCACATTCGTCACAATCGGACTTCACTGGATGAACATCCATGAAGTAAGAAAAAGTACCCCACTGATTTTGGGGTCGAAAGTCAAATGGTCGACGTTACTGTGAACTATTCTGCAAAATCAAAAATCAGTTCAGGATTTTTATACAAATATTACCTTGAAAGAGCATAGGATATGGCTAAAAGAAGTATGGATATTAGAAAGACATTGGGGTCAAAGGCTAGGGTCAAAGCTCAAGGTCTGAATGCGACCATCTGTCTTGAAATATTTCTTGATATAAGAGAAAAAGAGTGTTTTTTTCTTCTAGTACCTTGAAATTGCAGGAAACTTGTAAGTAAACACTTGAGTTTGTGGGTTTCCTATTGATCTTATATCAAAAAGGTCAACGTTCACGATCATTGTACTGATGCTAAATCTTTCCTAAGACGTAATTTCTCATGGTGACTTCCCACTGGCTGGTGAGGAACCCTTAAAAACTGTGGGGGTTATAAGGTCAAAAGTCTACATGTAATTCTTAAGTTATTTTGGTGTGAAAATAAGTTTTCCGGTAAAAAATATATATCGGCTCGCCTCTTTAAGGAAAAAGTAGGAACTTAATATGTATTTACCCTGGTACCAGGGTTGGTTAAAGCATTAATTTTCTTTATAGTGTTAACCCTTTCACCCCTATGTAACTTTAATAAACTCTACCATGCATTGATCTGGATGAGTCCATTATGGTCTACAGTGGTGAAAGGGTTAATATTCATTAATATCACCTTCAGTATTTGTACTAGGATGCTAAAATTTGGAATAAAAGTTCACGTCTAAGGGTCGAACATCAAAACAGTACTGTCAAGACAGAAAAAAAATAGAGTAAAATTATCTTTTGATAAGTTTATAGCTCACCTGGTCCGGAGAGGAACCAATTTTGCATCAACCGTTGGTCTGACCCCTGGTGGGGCAGAGGCTAGGGCCCAAAAGGGGAAAATAGCAAATTCTTCAAAATCCTCTTTTTCCTGTAGAAATGACAGGATTTTGTCAAATTGCATATAAATATAACCCCTGACTAACCATGTAATACATGTACACTACCAGCAACATCTAGCTATTCCAACTTCAATTTTGCTAATGTTTCCAGATGAGAGATACAGGCCCTCTGGGCGGGCCTCTTGTTGTATTTTATAAGGAAGTTTTACTGTTCTCTTGTGTTAATGTTGTCCTTAATTCACATTCGGAACCAACTGAGCTGCTGGGTTCAGTTGTTAAAAGCCATTGGCTAGTAACATTTCTGGTTTAATATTCAAGCTCTCCAGAAAAGATTGTTTCTGAAATCAGATTTTGCTTGTATCTTTTTTAAGCCATGTTTCCCCCTATGGTCAAAATAGTCTGCTAACAAAGACAGCAGCTGTTTCTGCCCTTTTAAAGTTAGATTTATTTTAGGAATGTTAACATACATTGGATAGAGAGATCACAAATGGTGGCCCATATGTTTATTAAACATAATCTACTTTGGGCACGTGATAAAGATCTCGTCTGTAATCTTATGAATCGTCTTTCTCACGATCCACTGGTAAGTGTTTCAATTTCAAGCTGCAAAATTTTCTTCGACTTTAAATCTAAGATGAGATTTTGTTTTTACTCCTTAAGCAAACAGAAATATTCATCTTTTATAATAATTCTCGACTGATACTAAATTCTTTTTCAAATAGGTTCATGCAATCTTTGATAATACCAACGGAAATCGAGAAACATGATGGTTGGCATTTTGATAAAGGGAGATTATTTGATTGTAGAAACGTGATATTCTACCCTTGTATCCGTGTTCCTTAACTGAAGTCTGGCTGCGAGCAGAAAACGTGATCAAAATTGCTTCCACGATATGTAACCCTGCGGGTCCATTTAAAAAAAAAAAAAAAAAAATTGAACACGAACACATCCATGCATTTGATCTCAATTAGAACCACGAAACGCATTCTGCGTAAAATATATCCGATAAAGCATCCTACTTATACAAAGGCCCGTTAGCCAGAGCTTAGGGTTGTTACTGCGTCCTATTGTCATTAATGACTAATGACGGAATTTATCATGCATAATCTGCCTCGACACCACTGCACTGAAGTGGCCAAACAATCGATACTACTGCTCAAATGCTCCTCACAGCAGCTCCACAATTTGATAGGGACGGCCATCAGTGGGAGGAAATTTTCAATAATTTCACATCAGGAGAACGATGATTTAATAAAAACTTTGAATTACTGACCTAACTCCAACAGTTTAAAGCATTGTCAGTTTATTAAATTGTGATATTTCATTTCCATTTTTTTTTTTTGTTACAAAATAATGAGTTTTCATGAAAATTTTAAGCTTGAGATGATTTTCGATGAGATTGCTTAGTTCACTTGCCACAAAGAACGTATGAGTTTAAGATACAAACTGCAGTTTCCATTGTGCATCTGTCATTGATCAGGCAATCAATAATATTTTAAATGACTTCTTCCTAAGAATTGAAAGACCCAGGCTCATATTTGTCCAGTAATAAGCTGTACCAAGAAATTTCCTGAAATGTTTCATATTATGTACCATGATCTTAACTATCAGGGTCACTGGGTCTTGTAATATGTTAAACAAAATCAAGTTATTAAAAAAAAAAAAAGTCTTGATAAACCAGTATATCATGAAGACAATTAAGACATGCACACCTTTTTCTAGGGTATGGTGTTGAAGTCAAAGGTCAACTAATTTTGATACCAGATCCACACAATATTACACCAGCATACCACAACCAGCACACATGCAATGCAGTAGGCATTTAGGTGTTAACAGGATGCTTAACCCTATAAACCAAACACCTTTGAGAACTGATTTGGGTCAAAGGTCAACATTGGTTGTTACAAAATCTTCTTCAAAAGTTCCAGAAAGCCTAGGCTCATAAGATTTGGCCAGTATAGCTACAGGGTTGATGAACGAACTTGACCTTCTTTCAATGTCACAAAAGATTAGGTTGTATACCTATTACAACTTCAAACAGCTAAATTGCCTAAAATGGCTTGTGGTCTAGAGACCTTTTGTATGGAGGTCAAAGTGACAGCTATTGAAGCTATTATGGGTGAAAATAGATTAAAACCTTGTCTCAGGGTGCAGAAACACCAGGGTTATGATATCTAGATGATTGGCCTGGGTTTAAGTCCCGTTATTAATGCTATAAGTCTATATAACTAGTGTCTAATAGCTAAATATTGTACTATTTCATAAAGTCCAAAGCATCCAAGGCTGTAATTCACGTACAACTTCTTGTAAATAGTTGGTTTGGTTTGTGTGTGTTTTACGTCCTATTAACAGCTATGGTCATTTAAATAAGGACCTGCCAGGTTTTGGTGGTGGAGGAAAGTCAGAGTTCCTGGAGAAAAACCACCAACCTACATTCAGTACCTGGTGACTGCCCCACGTAGGTCTCGCCACCCAGTGGTGGAGGGCTAGTGGTAGCAGTATGTCGGACGATTTAACCACTTGGCCACCGCGTAATAACATCGGACATCCTGATACATCAAAAGATCGTACTGAATTGTCACGGAAGCGCACCAAGATTCTGAAGACAATTGAATATTTAGAAATAATTTGTTGGATAATAACATTGTTGTTGGGAAAACACAGAACTTGTCCATACTGTACTGTTTTAATTTCCTCCATACTGAACTGTGTCCCTGTTGGAGAAAAGAATTATTTGATCAATATATATGCCCTCATTACCATACCAAGGCTAGCAAGTGTGTTATAATATGGTGTGGTATTAAAAAAAAAGTGAGATTCATCGATTTTGTTAAAATTAAAATGTTGTGAACACGTTTCTTTAATTTTGATAAACAGTTTGTACAATTCTCATTTTGCCATTATTTTATATGAGGAACCATTAGAGTAAGATTTTAATGAAGATAGATGTGGTACTCCATGTTAGGTTATAGTGGTGAAATTAGACTGGAGGTTGTCATTTTTCATTCACTAATTATTTTAACTCGTATAAAGGAGTGCTGCAGCACAGTAATATGAGGCTACATGTTTTCCCTCTATTTTTGGTTTCAATATTTTACCACTTCAATAGGTTTTGGAAAGATTTTAATTGTATGGTGAACATTTCCCTAATACTGGAAAAAAAATCATGGTTTTTGCTTTGTTAATTTCTGTTGCCGGTGTCATGCATAAAAAGTACCCCCCTACCAAAAAGTATCAGGATACTTTTTATACCTGCATAAAATGGTCCCCCCCTGCATAAAAAGTACCCCCCTTGTGATAAAAAAAATATTTATCTATTTTCAAACCAATTGAGTTCAGAATTTGAACAGGATGTAACAGTTGAATATTTATCCACCCCTACCCAAACAATCCCCACCCCCGGGGCCAGGAAATGATGCCAAAATATTTTTTGAACACTGGTTTGGAGAGTCATGAAGAAACTGAACATTTCCCTAATACTGGAAAAAAAATCATGGTTTTTGCTTTGTTAATTTCTGTTGCCGGTGTCATGCATAAACAGTACACCCCAACCAAAAAGTATCCGCATACCTTTTATACCTGCATAAAATGTACCCCCCCTGCATAAAAAGTTCCCCCCTTGGGATAAAAAAAATATTTATCTATTTTCAAACCAATTGAGTTCAGAATTTGAACAGGATGTAACAGTTGAATATTTATCCACCCCTCCCCAAACAATCCCCACTTCGGGGCCAGGAAATGAAGCCAAAATATTTTTTAAACACTGGTTTGGAGAGTCATGAAGAAACTGAACATTTCCCTAATACTGGAAAAAAAATCATGGTTTTTGCTTTGTTAATTTCTGTTGCCGGTGTCATGCATAAAAAGTAACCCCCTACCAAAAAGTATCCGGATGCTTTTTATACCTGCATAAAATGGTCCCCCCCTGCATAAAAAGTACCCCCCTTGTGATAAAAAAAATATTTATCTATTTTCAAACCAATTGAGTTCAGAATTTGATCAGGATGCAACAGTTGAATATTTATCCACCCCTACCCAAACAATCCCCACTTCGGGGCCAGGAAATGATGCCAAAATATTTTTTAAACACTGGTTTGGAGAGTCATGAAGAAACATTTACAGTTATGTTATAGTCATTACCCAACCTATATTCAATTCCCCACCCCCC
>NW_018406841.1:882270-954086 GCF_002113885.1 Mizuhopecten yessoensis
TCATAGGGGGGTACTTTTTGGTCAGGGTATAAAAAGTATCCGGGGGTACATTTTGGTCGGGTGTATAAAAAGTATCCGGGGGGTGGGGAATTGAATATAGGTTGGGTAATGACTATAACATAACTGTAAATGTTTCTTCATGACTCTCCAAACCAGTGTTTAAAAATTATTTTGGCATCATTTCCTGGCCCCGGGGGTGGGGATTGGTGGGGTAGGGGTGGATTAATATTCCCCTGTAATGTCCTGTTCAAGTTCTGAACTCAATTGGATAAAAAAAAAAGAGAAAAATCATTTTTTTATAGGGGGGTACTTTTTGGTCAGGGTATAAAAAGTATCCGGGGGGTACATTTTGGTCGGGTGTATAAAAAGTATCCGGGGGGTGGGGAATTAAATAAAGGTTGGGTAATGACTATAACATAAATGTAAATGTTTCTACTTGAGTCCCAAAACCTTATTGTGTCCAGTGTTTAAAAAAAAAATTGGCATAATTTCCTGGCCCCGGGGTGGGTATTGGTGGGGTAGGGGTGAATAAACATGCAACTGTAACCTTCTAATCAACTTCTGAACTGTTATTGATTAAATTTTTTGAAACATCTGGTTTTTTCATAGGGGGGTACTTTTTATACAGGGGGGGTACTTTTTGGTAGGGGTATAAAAAGTATCCGGATACTTTTTATTCTGCATAAAAAGTATCCGGATACTATTTAAGCAGGAGGTACATTTTATGCATGACACCGGATTCTCACATGTAATCAAGATAAATTGAGATGTGCTTGACTACATATTTTAAAAAGAATATCATTTCATTTTTTGCAAGAACGTTGACAGTGTTAAATTCTCCTAATTTATCAAGAAGTTATAATTTCCCTGAAGGCTCAATATTGGCACTGAAAATTATGTATTCAAATTAAACTAATATTCAACATTTGATATAGCACCCTATTTAGCTAACGATAAGCCACTCCAAAGCGCTTTACAGTACATAGATGAATTAATACAATCAACACATATTGCATATACATTAGCATATACATTAATCAATTTCAATCTTTGAGGAATTTGCAGGAGCTGCCTTATCAGTAGCTAACTACTGGTCCTATGCCACCTGGCTAATATCTCCCTATGTGTGTATGCCTGCGTTTGTGCTGGAGATGTATCGTGTTCTGTTTGTAGTGGGACAGTGCTTCCAGTGGCATCATTTATAGTGCCACCTCACTTAAACGCTGCAGCACAGATACCACAACATCCACCCCAGACCATTTTATACTCCACCTGGGTTGTTGGATTTGTGTGGGCAGGAGAAAAACACTCTGAATATGAATATTCCATGCGTACAACGACCTTGGGGTACTGCAACTTTTAAAATTCTGGTGCTGAAATATGGTTGTAATTATAACTAGAGCATCACAGAGGGTCAAATGTTTTGGAGGCACAGTAGTCTAGTGGTAGGTTGCCGGGCTTGTGACCGAAGGGTTGCAGGTTCGAGTCACGTCATGGCACTGTGTTGTATCCTTGAGCAAGATACCTTACTCCGCTTGTTCCAGTCTACTCAGCTGTAAATGAGTACGTTGTTGGGTAGTGCTAGAATTATAGAATGCTAGCTGTGAGTGCCGAAATGGCAGCAGTGACTGTATGCTCCCCAGGGAGTTGAGAAAGATGTTGGCTGGTTGCAAAGGCCCTATAACCACGGATAATAATTTGTGAACCGCTTTGAGACGACCTAAGAACTAGGTTGTGATAAAGAGGTATATAAGAACCTCGAATTATTGTTATTATTATTATCACGGAACTGATTTTATATGAATAGTAATTGACCTTGGATCAGAGAGAATTGATTACAGTATCATATATTATTCAGTCCACTGAAAAATGTCATAAAATATGTCGGTGGTTTTCAAAAAAATATCTTTAATTGTCAATAAAATAGCCGTAAAATGATATATGATTAGTTGGTCTATCCAGATCTAAGCATGCATGACTTGGTAAACTCTATCATGATGGCAATTATATAGACATAAATGATTTAATTGCAATATCAGTTTAATTGATAAACATTTCCACAGGGGAGTTCAGGCCAATAGTTCGTTCTAATAAAACCTATCACCAATCACTTTATTCATAAATTATTTATGAAAAGATCGATTATTCCCCTTCTTTTTCAATCTTCCAAGGGAAATGAATTTGGGCTTCATGACAACTGTGATTTCCCAAAGGAAATGCTCTTTTTATTCCAGTTTGACATGTTTTGTTTAATAATAAATGAGCCAGTATACAATGTGACAATAAAATATGATATCAAATATTCTAAACATATAAATGTAGCTCATTTTAATGCAGCAATATGATGTGATCTTTCCGAGAGTTTTGATATGTCTATCTTTTGTATCTGTTAGGTATGTATAATAAATTGATGCAGTTTGGTATATAAAAAAAACCACGATAAAATCAATATATTCCTTTATCAATCAATCTCTATCCAATTATGTAATCAAAATGAATATCTATCCAGTTCAGTGATCCAATTTTAAATGAGTGTCTAATTCACTGATCCACATGAGGGCGAAGCCTGGTGATGGCCATCATATGCCAAATTATAATAATAATGATAATATCAAGTAATAAATTCAGCTTTGAACTTGATTTTCTTGTGTTTGTCTTCTATTTGATTAAAGGAATTAATCCCTAATGATTAGTTCCAATTATCAATGAGTATCTAGTTCACTGATCCATTCATCAATGACTATCTAGTTCACTGATCCATTCATCAATGAGTATTGAGTTCACTGATCCATTCATCAATGAGTATTGAGTTCACTGATCCATTCATCAATGAGTATCTAGTTCACTGATCCATTCATCAATGAGTATCTAGTTCACTGATCCTTTCATCAATGACTATCTAGTTCACTAATCCATTCATCAATGATTATCTTGTTCACTGATCCATTCATCACAGAGTATCTAATTCACTGATCCATTCATCAATGAGTATCTAGTTCACTGATCCATACATAAATTAGTATCTAATTTACTGATCCATTCATCAATGAGTATCTAGTTCACTGATCCTTTCATTAATGAGTATCTAGTTCACTGATCCATTCATCAATGAGTATCTAGTTTAATGATCCATTCATCAATATGTATACAGTTCACTGATCCATTCATCAATGAATATCTAGTTCACTGATCCATTCATCAATGAGTTTCTAGTTCACTGATCCATTCATCAATGAGTATCTAGTTCACTGATCCATTCGTCAATGAGCATCTATAGTTTACTGATCCATTCATCAATATGTATACAGTTCACTGATCCATTCATCAATGAGTATCTAGTTTACTGATCCATTCATCAATATGTATACAGTTCACTGATCCATTCATCAATGAGTATCTAGTTCACTGATCCATTCATCAATGAGTATCTAGTTCACTGATCCATTCATCAATGAGTATCTAGTTCACTGATCCATTCATCAATGAGTATCTAGTTCACTGATCCATTCATCAATGAGTATCTAGTTCACTGATCCATTCATCAATGAGTATCTAGTTCACTGATCCATTCATCAATGAGTATCTAGTTCACTGATCCATTCATCAATGAGTATCTAGTTCACTGATCCATTCATCAATGAGTATCTAGTTCACTGATCCATTCATCAATGAGTATCTAGTTCACTGATCCATTCATCAATGAGTATCTAGTTCACTGATCCATTCATCAATGAGTATCTAGTTCACTGATCCATTCATCAATGAGTATCTAGTTCACTGATCCATTCATCAATGAGTATCTAGTTCACTGATCCATTCATCAATGAGTATCTAGTTCACTGATCCATTCATCAATGAGTATCTAGTTCACTGATCCATTCATCAATGAGTATCTAGTTCACTGATCCATTCATCAATGAGTATCTAGTTCACTGATCCATTCATCAATGAGTATCTAGTTCACTGATCCATTCATCAATGAGTATCTAGTTCACTGATCCATTCATCAATGAGTATCTAGTTCACTGATCCATTCATCAATGAGTATCTAGTTCACTGATCCATTCGTCAATGAGTATCTAGTTCACTGATCCATTCATCAATGAGTATCTAGTTCACTGATCCATTCGTCAATGAGTATCTATAGTTTACTGATCCATTCATCAATATGTATACAGTTCACTGATCCATTCATCAATGAGTATCTAGTTCATTTATTCATTCATTGATATTCATTGGTTTTTTTATTGATTATTTACACAAAAAAATAGCCTTTTATGCTATTGGAAACATTGTTATTGAAAGAAAGATGCTCTGACAGAACTGTACAAATTACTGCAAAATCTGTCATTTTGGGGGGTTATTCATTTTATATGCATTAATATATAAAATGTTGAATTTCCAAGAAACAAATTCCTCCCAAAATATTACAATGAAAGACTTAAGGAAATCAACTTAATCAGAAGATTTCAGTGTCATTGTCACCTGTTTATGAATGCATGGGTTTAAGATTTAACCCACAAAAATGACAGTTTCTGCAGTAAGAAGATAAGTTGTATACAGACGGGTGTGTGTTGTACTGTGTAATTTGTATTTTCTGTGTCATTATTTTGTTTTAGCCCCAGCTAGAGACAAGTGTTTGTCCTATGAAAGCAAATATGTAACTGAGCACAGAGGTAAACGGAGATCATTGTTGGCTGGGTGTTACTCTTCAATTAACAGTATAAATACTACATTTTGTGGTATTTAATCTAAACTACCATTAACTGAGATTGATGTAGTTTATAGATCTTAATGTTGGCTGTTTAACTTGATAACACCTGTTCATTCCTGTCCACATTGAAGCGGCAGAAATATATATTTAACGCTTTTTAACATTCAAGTGTTTTATTAATGGTGTAGAATTTATTCGAGGTGATCAATCTAACAATACTACATTTTACTAAATTATAAACAAAGCCATAGAATTGACTGTCTAATTACATTTAGTATGAGGTATTAATGATGCTGTCGTGGCTAATTACACGGAGTTGTATATATAACTTGTTGGCATGGTGATATAAATACAATGGCTCCTTGTGTAAGTTGCATGCATTTATCTTACACAAGGTTGAGTTGTACTTATTGAACAATGGCATAACCATTTTTTGCAGATTGAAATAGTATATATATAATTAGTGTTCTTGTTATTCTTGATAGTTTTCTATTTTCTGTCAGGAAATGCAATCATAGTATATTTGCATATTATGTGTATATGTTTTTTTTATGGTTAATTTAAGGTTAAGGGTTTGTGTATTCATATGATAACGTACTATTTAACCTTTAAAATTAATGCAGATATTTGAAAACTAGTGATCGTAATAAAAGTGTAAATTATTTATATCAAATGATTGAAACATCAGTAATATGATTTCATGTGCAAAGGGGAGATAACTGATCGGCTTTTTTTTTTCGTTTCTTCAACTGTTTCTTGAAGGTCACACAATTCAATGCTTCGGTGTCATAAAAACTTAACAATAAAAAGGGAGATAAGTTTGTTTGAATTTTTGAAATCTTCCTGTCAGTTTCAGAAAACCCATTCTGTTAAAATGATCAAAATCTTTTGTTTTCTCAATCTGTTTTGGGAAGGTGAAACAGGTTTCATTTTAAGCTAACCCAACGGTTCTATTGATGAATATATATATATATATATGCTGAAGGGGAGATGAACTCTTCATGCAGTAAGGTGTTTATACATATTTGCTTTATTGAGTACATCTGTGGCTACATTCATCATTTTAATAGAGGGCAATGTTTCAGTAGCCCTAATGATATATACGGCAGGATCCTCAGTAATTTAACATTATCATGATTATAGATTTAACGTCAGCCCAATCATACGTTGCTCTGTTACACAACTTACAAAAATGAATCCATATTTTTTTGGTTTAAAATGTCTTTCTAAGTTATTGAAGCATCTCAACTTTCTATTTGAAGATTATAATTCAGTAATTCATCAATAAATTCCATCAAATCAACTTGTTTCACATTTTGTTTCTTTGAAAAAGATGTAGATGAAAGTTTTTTATTATTTTATTTTAAGATGACAATACTTGCTCTTTATGTTTCTGACTACGAATCGGCTATGCTACGTACTGGTATTGGAACTCGGGCTGTCGTCCAATGTATTGTTTTCTGTGAATTAGGAGATTCTAGTATAATACAGTAATGTCACAAATCAGGAGCAGGAAGACTTAATATCCATTATTGGACTGAATATCTATCAGTCGTTTCCATGGAGATAGTTCCGATATTTTCTTTCGGAAACATTATTTGTCTATCTTGGAATTCGTATTCGCAATTGTATAAAATGTACTTTGGCGTTAAAATGAAGATAGAGATGAGGGAATTCTATATTGTAGATTTTATTATGGTTTTGGTTGTATTGCATGTCAAAAAAGGCCAATCTAAATGAAACATCAAAAAAAAAATCTTTGTAAACTACAAAATTGAGCTATAAAGTACACAAACACTGGTAAGAACGGGTTTCAGTTTACAAATTACAGTCATAGTGCTCTGATAAATTGGTCCTTGTTTCGTAGAGTGCACGATAATCTGAAATTTGCAAAAGTACACGCGTAGATTCATAAGCTTTTGTACACAGAACACTGCAGGGCTTTACGAATGACATTTATTTGAAATGTATTTTATGCAAAAAATGTTTAACTCGCACATTAAATAAAAATTTCTTTTGATTTAGATACTTTACAAAGATTGCTTGATTCAGTATTCACTTTAAATTAAAAATTAGTAGGAAAAACATGAGGCAGAAATGAAATTTTCAAGTTTATTAAAGCTTTCTTTTGGATTAAGCTATTGAATGTTTGAACTTGAAGCTAGGAGAATCAGAAAATGCATAAATTTTCTATCACCATGGGTTTTAAGAGTTTAAACATGGTGTAGTCCTCTGTATTATAATTACTGACTGTTTTTTTCGATGAGCCTGTAGTGAAACTCCTTTGTTAAAATTTACCTGTGTTTGAGATTTTAATGGAAACAGATCGTCTTGAAATGGTCCACGTTTAACTCACCAGTAATGGGGACTTTTTCTAGGTCAACAGTTTAGGTTCAAAATTCCCCACGGCTTCAAATCGTTTGGAATATAAACGGAAGGCGATGAATTTGAAAGCATGTTTCATGTACAACTCACGTAGAAGATTATAGGTTTAAGAATTCTTGATGCAGGAGACCAAACAAAACTGAAGACTGATATGGAAATATGTAACTTTTTACCTTTATTAATAAACAACACAAGATTATAAGACTCTTTCATGTCTAGGGGTGTAGGATAGGGAAATTCGACCCGAGGGGTTTTCAAATTTGTAAAACCCGAGAATTTGCCAGAAAAATAAATCCCCCTGAGCTTTTTTGACGGAAACGAATATGTCAGCAAGATTAAGCATACCCCATATATATTTGCAAACAGAGTTTTTCGCAGAAAAATTATCTCATCTTTCTAAAGTGTACGGTAAATATATCGTAAAATGTTTCAATTTCATCACGTTGCCTTTTCCGCATTGCAGCATCAGTGTTTTTCAAATTCGTGACGTCATGTCATTGTTAAGCCATTGTGACATCATATGTAAGATAGACTCAGCAAGTATGGTTATCTTACATGGCCAGCATTATCTCACATGACCGGATATGACAGAAAAGCTGTTTCTTTTTGGAATAATTTTCAGCTGAAGATGGAATGCATTCTTATTTTACAGCCTATAATTATGTATAAAGTTAATTTTCTTGCATAATTTTCAAAAAAATAAAATAAGTTACATTACAAATACTTTACAAATGAAGCTGGAAATTGATCGTGACTATATGCAAGTCATAATACAGAACTAATACACAGCTAAACTTCTTGACACAATCACTCAGCATTACTGTGAGATCATTGATATCTTTAGACTAATATAGCTTTGCAGATATGAAGAAATTACCGTTAAAATGAATTTCTAGCTTAAAGAGTTTTCTGTATACTGATTGGTAAATCCAGCTTTTTAACTTAGAAATATTATATGTAAATTTTTGTCTGAAACGCTGGAAATTTGCAACAAAATGAAAATGGATACTTTAAAGTTATTTGCTTGTACAACTTGTTAAAATATTTCAAAAATAAATAAAATTTGCAAAAAGATAAAATTAAACTGTATTTTTCGCAAGAATGGATCTTTAATAAAAAATAGAATTTAATTAATATTGCTTGTTTTATTTCAAACTCTCCAGAAATTTTAAAAAAGAAGAAGATAAATACTGATGTAATATCACTTGACAAAAGAGTACAAAAAAACCATGATTTAAACACTTAGCATTGCTTGTCGTGACATTTAGTCTGTATGATATAAATGTTTGTCATTCTAGCAAAACATACTAACTTATTAGAATATGTCATAGAAATGCTTGTCAGCATGATAACACAGGTTTAAGATAATAAACCAATCATCTAAAATTGAATTTCGGTAGATCAAACAGGATGACATTCTCAGTCACATGACTGTTTTTAAAAGCTTCACAAATTATACGGCTAACATAGCCTACAGTTTCCAAATGGATGCATTTTAGCAGAGTAGATAACGGCTTAGAACAAATGGTCTTGCTTGACCAGCTCAATGCTAAATGATCAGGTTATAATGCCTTCATGATCACCAGCTTCCTTTATATGGCCGTTAAGTTCCGTATCGGATAAAAGCTAAAACGAAAACAAACCACAACAACACACAGCTAATGGCCTCCTGGTCATTTGAAACAAGCGCGGTCATCCAATCTTGTCATTCCCTCCTAATAAGGCAGTTTCTCCCATGAACTTGGACATAAGAACAAGCTCCTGTCGTCAAAGTTTAACCATTATTACTGCTTAAAGGTCAAACGTTTTTGTGAAGCGTTAACCATTATTACTGCTTAAAGGTCAAACGTTTTTGTGAAGCACTACATCTCGGACACAGCTGGGTTACTTAAAGGCTTGAAGTATTGATTACTAAATTATATATATACATGTGGGTAATGGGCGATTTCAAAATCTCGAAAGTGTATCCATTAAAAATTGGCAATTTTTCATGAACCTTAATTCTTCATGATGGCATCCTCTGATGTTTCAAGTGGACAACTCATTGGGTAAGCTCTAGACTTGCCTTTGCCATTTTTATTATTCTGAAATAATAAATGAAAACTGTTTTGTATCTACAACAATTGTGTTTTGAACTGTTTATTCATTGTACAATTTAACTGTTGAATCTGTATGCCATTAGTATAGTCAATCACTTGAAATATATTAAACATGGCCAGGCCATTGGTTTCTATTTTGGTTGAGGTATTCCCATAATGTTTTGGAGCTTCAAATTCATCCATTTTGTACGGACCCGAGGGAATCTCAGTTACGTTTATCCCTGGTATGCAGATTTATGACATTATAATTTCTGTCAGGGATTTGAGCCCACGACCCTCCTAACTACAACCAAATACTGTTACAACTTATTGTGGGTTAATACATCTAGGCCTCTACCCAGTCATACTTTCACGGGAATTTTCTTGAAACTGGTGCACCGATTTGCAAGAAATGTTATTTCAAGAACAATACGGACCCCATATACCTCTTGTAACAGTAGAGATGCTGTGTGTAAAACTACAGAACAATTTTGCGATACTTCAGCAAAAAAATGATTTTTATTTTTATTCTGTAAAAATGAATAAGTGGGTTTAAAGATATAGGTATATATTGAGGACTAACATTTTGCAGTAAGTTTCCACAGGTATCTGCATTAATTTTAAAAGGCATGAAATTTGAAATTGTATCAAGTCTGTATCAAGATAATAGCAATGTAGTGTTGCTGTCTTTCTTTCTGTGATATATATGTTGAAATGGTTTATCAAAGTATTGTAATAATGATATTTTTCAGCCGTGGTAAGTATGGTTTGCTCAACCTGACTGGAGGGGAGGGGACATTTTTAAGTTTTTACATGTAAAGAGTCCCTTTTGCAAGTTATAAGATACTAATATGTAATTAGTAGAGTGAAACTAATGTTCAAGAGATCACCTTAATTTAGAGACCACTTTTAAAACTCCCCATTGCAGTTAACATTGTGAACTGGGCCCATTTCCATGAAACCGTTCTCATGCTCAAGCATGGATTCTGTGCTCAAACCAGTTTTCATGTTACTTGCTTAAATCATGTCAAACAATAAAAAAAAAATCAAATGAAAAAATTGAAAACCGTAATCGGCTTTTAATTAAAGTCTCTTCAATGTTTTCCCAAACCATTGACAAATAAGATATATTTTTTTATTTATTTACAACGCGAACAAGAAATTCGGCTTGAGCACAAAATCCATGCTTGAGCATCAGAGCGGTTTCATGAATAAGGGTCCTGAACCTGTACTAAGAGACCACCTGTATAAAGAGACCACCTGTGATAAGAGACCACTTGATGGACTGCCTGAGGGTGGTCTTTGTATACAGGTTTTATAGGGCAATGTTTGGCCACTGTGGTGAGTGTATCAGGAATTTGTTGTGAAGGGATTCCTATATATAGTATATATAATATACCCAGTCAGGTTGGGGTGTTTAAACAATTGTTTCAAGAATTTTCATGAAAATTTGTTTGTAAGGTAAAAAAATGTGCAAACATGTAGCTTTTGAAATAATTTATAATTTGACTCTTTTTGAACTGTTTATTCATTGTACAATTTAACTGTTGAACGCCTGAACTGATAACATTTTCATGGGGGAAAACAGAACTTTACAATTTATTAATGTTCCCTTAGAAATGAAAAGTCTAATTGACCTTTGTGTCAGTATATGTCACTTTCCTATGATGTAGCTAAGGCCTTTTGTTGGTGTGTTTCAGCATGTGACTGTGTCGTGTATCAGAGCTATGGTCTCTCCCGAGGAAACTTCCACTCTCCGAACTATCCACAGGTCTACGATCGCGGCATCGAGTGTATCCTCTTCACATTCATTGGCGACGTTGATGAACGAGTTGAGCTCACCTTTGTAGAATTTGATCTAAAATGGAAAGACCCAGGTGCAGAGAGGTAAGTGGGTCATACAAATCAAGACAAAGTTCAAACAAAATGACTTTTGTCAAACTTTATGGCCTGGAATAGAGTGATCAGGGTGCAGAATAGCAGCACATACAGATAAGGTCAAGGTTCATAGGTCAATCAAAATAATTTGTTTTTAGTTTAATCTCAAAGGGAATGACCCAGATGCAAAGAACTGAATAGGACATACACTTGATGCGAAGGTTCAAAGGTCAAACAAATTGATAATTGTTGAATTTAACCGCAAATTGAGCGATCAAGATACAGAGAATTATATGGATCAAATGGATGAGGTCAGGTTTCAAAGGTCAAACAAAGTTACCAACATTGAAGATTAGATCGATTTTGAGTGATTCAAATGCAAGGAAGTAAGTAGATCAGACACATGAGGTCAAGGTTCAAACTAACAGGTAAAGCAAAATGACCATTGTTGAATTTGACTCGAAATGGAAATACCCTGGTGCACAGAAGTAGATCATACTCATTAGACCAAGGTTCAAAAGTCAAATAATACGACCTATGTCCATTGGTACAGAGAAGTAAATAGGCATACCCATAAGGCCAAGGTTCAAAGGTAAAACAAAATGACTTTTTGTAGATTTGATCTCAAATAAGTAAGTAGGTCAAATGCATGAGGTCAATGTTCAAACGTCGAATTTAATTATCTTTATTTAGTTGACCCAAGTGCAGATAAGGAGTAAGTAAAACACATGAGGTCAAGATTCGAAAATCAAATCTAATGACCTTTGTTGAATTTTGCATCATTTGGAGTGACCTAGTTACAGGCAAGTAAGTAGGTCAAACACGTAAAGTTTAATCGTAAAAAAGATGACCTTTGTTGAATTTGACATTCAAATTATTCAGGTGCAGAAAAAGTAAGTATGTTATACACATTAGATTAAAGGTTCAAAGGTCAAATTAAATGACTTTTAACGAATTTGATCTGGAAAGGAGTGATCCAGATGCATACAAATCAGTAGGTCAGACACATAAGGTCAAGGTTCAAAGGTTGAAAGAAACTGCTTGGTTGAATTTGACATCAGATGGGGTGATCCAGATACAGGTAAGTATTTATAAGTTGATGATATAAATAAGGGTCAAAGGTCAAATGAAACATGTTCAATTTTACCTCAAGTGGATTTGTTCAGAGAAAAAATGAAGATAGATCAATTTGAACTCCAATGGAAATATATCTCAAATAGAAAAAATACTCACATATGTTGATGCATTTCTAGCCAAGGTTCAAAGGTCAAAAGATAGGCTCAAAACCTTAAGAAGTTGACCTCACATGGAACGTTCAACTTGGGTGTAAGTCCAAATAAAATCTATGGAAATAAAAAAAAATGTGACATGCTGAAAACAAAGCAAATGGTGTCATTTAAGGTCAAGAGTCCAAATGTCTTTTCCAAACGTTTATCCCACCAAATAGAAGGACATAGTAGGTTTGTTGTCTATGGCCTTAATTCAGGTTTTAGCAGCAGGCAGGAGATATATGTTTCTGGTTGATATCTAAATCAGATAAAATTGATTCTGGTCCTCAGTGCGTTTGTGGGATGGGCTGTTTTTTTATGTAGTTTTGAATGGTGTGTTACCAACCAGTCTTCTTTACCTATCTGGAATGAATAATCCATTTCAAAGCATATGAAGTTGGCAATTTCGGCACTTACCCATACATCACCAACATTTCCTTTGAAAAACATCTTCTACAGAACTAAGAGTCATAATACTCATAACATTTAGCTTGTAGTTAGATTGAGTAGAAGTAAAGGCAAAGAAAAGTCCTTAACCAGGGAGTTTTCCTAGTCCAGCAATGATGTCGAATAGCAAATTCCTGAAGTTGATGAAGGTGAATGACCGAAATTTGGGACATGCAAGTTTCACCTTGGTCAAATGTGAAACTTTAAGGCACCAAATTAAATTCCCGTTTGCCCTTGCTTCTTATATTACTTGCCCGATTCCTAACAAATTTGACTTTCAGCTATTTTGATTTGGAAAAAAAATCATAATATTTATACAGGTGTGGCGATTACCTCCACCTCTTTCTGAACCTGGAGCGGGGAGAGGTCAACGAGAACAGTGATTATGACATTGAACTATGTGGCAACATCTCCACCCTCAACCAGAAGACGTACTATTCTCGAGGCCGCAGTCTCGTACTCGAGTTTCATTCAGATCCGACAAAAAGTTTAAATCATACAGGATTCAAAGGAATATTCAAATTTTTAGACGCACGTAAGTAATTGTTGAATTGTGGTTGCCATGGTTATTCCCGCCCCCAATTGTCATTGTCATTGGTAGCTTTGCAATATTTTCTGTAATTTTCTGTTTTGTGATGTGATTGCTGCATTTACCAAAAGAATTAGCAAGAAAGACTGTACTCAAGATGATACCAAAATAGATATCTTGTTTTCATATGACACAGATGATGAAATATGATTTTCATAGAAACAAAATCATATAGAACAGTAATGTCTCCATAGCAGAATCCTAGTAGCAGTATGTGATGCAAGGGAAGTAACTCCAATAAGTTTATAACACAATTGGACTATACAAACAGGATATTAAAAGTAAAACATGACAACAAATGAGATAATTTTACTGTTTAATTCATGAAGATTTCTCTTTTTGGTTATTAATGATCGTAGGACAACAAAAAAGTATGATAATTGATAATGCTTATCATAGTGATAAATTAATTCTGTAATTGAAAATATATCTCCAGAAATTTATTTTTACCTTATTTCCTTAAAATTAAAAAAATAATTATGCTAGGGTACTTATGTATACTTTGTTTTTGTTTTTCAGTAAGAACAATTCCCAAACATATATGTTTTGTTTATTGCTTTTCCTTTGCAGTTTCAGTCAGTTTGCCCTTCATAAAGTTACCTACGGGTGTACTTTTAACTCCCAAAGCCACAGGTTAGATATTGGCAAAACACTTCTTGTTTATTCTAAATATGGTGTGAATTCAAACATTTTTTCTAACAAAACTTTGTCCTGTATATAATACTTCTGCTCTGCAGATTCTAATTAAGCGTTCATACTTCTGAACTTAATAACTGTGTAAACCTGTCTTCTCCACCGTAAACTATATCAATAGTTATTCTCGACGAACACGATTTTCCGATATTGTGCTATTGATCTGTATCTTCAATCACATTTCCTTTTTAGCCTCTTAAAAACATTATATCATACTTTGCACATTTATCATACTTAAAATTGTCTTCTTCTGTTTTTTCAAGAAATTGTGCTAAAAATTTCAATGGAATATCGAATATTTTTGAAACCAAAATCCGATCCATTGCTATGTTAAGCGTAAAAATTTGGACTGAATTCTCCTGAATTTTTGTTTTAAATGTTCAGCACAAAATAAGCTTTTATTGATCGATTCTGTACCATTCTGAAATACATGATAAATTAATGCTTTCTTTTTTTCTTTTTTTCTTTTGAAGTTAATTGAACTTTTAAGCAAAACATCTTTTTTTCTGTTTTACTTTTCTTATTATTATTTTTTTATTCATGTAGGGCATTGTTGTTGATTGTTCATCTTTTATTTTCAAAATAATATCTCAGGCTAAATTTGATTCAAAAAAAAATATTCTATTGCTATATACACAAAAGTGTTAACTCTTAAGGTCAGGGCCAAATGGAAAGGTCAAGGTCACACTATTGTCAGATCCTTTTATCTGTAGTAATAAAATCTGTTGATTTGAATCAAAGGTCATAATTAAAAGGTCAAGGTAACAAAAGGTCAGGGTTTTTTTTTTTTTTTTTTTTTTTTTTTTTTTTTTTTTTTTTGTTTTTTTTTTTTTTTTTTTTTTTTTGTAAATTCCTTTTACAGACCTCATGAGTACAAATATACTTGTTTCTGTATACTTATCTTTGTGCACATTGTATCCATGTTGTGTTTATTTGACACCTGATTTCCATCAATCTTATTTGCTAAAGCTGTTCTTATCTGCTAGTTTAAAAACTGATTTTTGTGTGAATTAATACCCCTGCCTAAAGATGATGAATACCATTGTAAGTATTGTAGATGATTCTTTTGTAATTTTTGATATCATCACATTTTCCTTTTTTTGACATTTTATGAATTCATAAATAACATTACCAATGATACAATGTATGAAGTGATTATATTGCTTCTTCAAAAAAATTAAAAAATCCCATCCCGATCAGTAGTAGGTTTACAAAGGCCATGCAGTTTCCTTGTGTGTGACAGGACTGATCCACTTTCAGATGAAGGGGTAAACTGGCCACGGTCTCTAGAATATTAAATAATTAAGCAAAAAATGTAACTCTAATAATTTTGATCCTAAGTTCTAAACTAGGGGGAGATAAGCTAGTAGTAAAATGCAGTCGAGAAATTCTTCATAAAAACTTTAGGGTTGTTGGCCAGTCTAATGAAGGGTTTCATGACTTACCTTGCCTGAATGCTTTCAATGTACACACGCACAACCGTAAGTTCATTGGTCATGATTGGATGAACTGTATAATCGGTGTGGCCGGTGATAGTTTCTCCACTAAAAGCCAGATTTAGAGCAGCTTCTAATTCCGGCCCTTAAGTATATGTTAAAATGGTGATCTGTATCAGTGTAATACATATTGAAAAACAAGATTGAGAACATATGACAATTGGTAATGTAACAAGCAAAACTCTTTTGAATACAAAACATCCATTTCACAGAAATGTGATCTACAAGCAATCCTGTGTAATCTAGAACCTTGTACAATTGGGTATAAATCAAAGCTGCCTTAATACCATGAACCCTATCAACCAGACCTTGATCTAAAAGATACTCTGTTACATATATAAAATATCTGGAAACCCGTGTATTCTTGTTAGTGTTCAGTTGATTCAGGTTTCATAATAGGTTAAAATGTCGCCTCCAACAGTTGTATTCCCATCAATACTGGTACAGTGGCTGAACAAGTCTAAGAGTTATCTCCCTTTGATCATATTTTGTAGTTCTCTGACAAATTCTTTGTAATTATTTTTCTGCCATCAGTGTTGTCACTTACTTACGTGGCTTTTTTTTATTTCTTAATATTTAAATTTAGATTTGATATATTTTAAACTTTTCTGTGATAAAAAATATGTAATTTGTGTTTATATAAAAAATACAAAATGAAATAAGTTAAGTTTCCATATGTAAACAAATTTCACTGAAAGAAATTGAAGTTTGCCTACTATTGGTCTATTGTAAGTTTCATACAAGTAAATCCACTGGTTTTTAAGGTCACCAAAGCCTTCGTTAATTTAGCCAGTTTTATAATACTGAGCTATATACTGATGTTCCTCTTGTAACAATTACTTTATGGGTATATAAACTGAAATACACATATAATATTCTGTTTTTGATTTTTACCTATTTGCATAATCTTTGGAAAAATTAATACCATATAAGGTATTACATATAAATAGTTAAAATAATTTACAAGAATTTTAATGAGATATATCAATCTTCAGATGCTATATATGATGATGAAACCATGTAAGTATACAGGCTCAGAGCGTCTTTTCCTAGTTAGTTAAGTGTCAAATTGTTTTTCGAGTTTTCACCAGTTTTATTAACTTCTTTTCAGAATTGAGTTATTTGATAAGAAATTGCCAAATGTTCAAGGATGAAATCAAAAGTGTTGCATTATGGGCTAGGGGTAAGTAAATTGTAACTTATATGTTTTCTCTTCTTCTTTTTCAGGCGACTTTGTAAGTTCCTGCCAAAAAGAACAGGGAACGATGTGTTCCTATACTTGTCCCAGTAGCCCCGGAAACAACATAGGCAACAACAAATTCTTTTCTCCAAGATTTCCACAGAATTATCCACACACAGCTACTTGTCATTATCAATTCTTAGGACAGGAGGGAGAAAAAGTTCGACTACATTTTCAGACCATACAACTGTACAACAATGAAAATTTGCCGTAAGTATTCTTTAACGGTTCTGTTGTTACTTTCCTCCACAGATACTGAGGGAACAGACTCCATGTACGTCTGCATCTCCGTCTGTCGGTCCGTCCTTTATCGTGTCACTTTTGTCTGGAGTATATCACATATTATCTTTCAACTGCATCGACCATTGCCGACATTTGTATATGAATCGCTCTTTAGCTGACAGAGTCTCACATACTAAAAGTGGAACTTGGTGCCCCACTACTACTGAGTTACATCCCTTTGTTCCATATACCATTGTGTGTCTAAAGAATAAAAGCTTGCTATTTCACCTACATGCACCAAACTTAATTTACTAATATACAGAGACAGTAAATGTAGATTGTAGCTGAGACAGTAACTGTAGATTGTAGCTGAGACAGTAACTGTAGATCATAGCTGAAACAGTAACTATAGATTGTAGCTAAGACAGTCACTGTAGATTGTAGCTGAGACAGTAACTTTAGATTGTAGCTAAGACAGTAAATGTAGATTGTAGCTGAGACAGTAACTGTAGATTGTAGCTGAGACAGTAACTGTAGATCGTAGCTGAGACAGTCACTGTAGATTGTAGCTGAGAGACAGTAACTATATATATAGATTGTAGCTAAAACAGTCACTGTAGATTGTAGCTGAGACAAGCACTGTAGATTGTAGCTAAGACAGTAACTATAGAAAGTACTGAGACATTCCCTGTAGATTGTAGCTGAGACAGTAACTGTAGATTGTAGCTGAGACAGTAACTTTAGATTGTAGCTGAGACATTCACTGTAGATTGTAGCTGAGACAGCAACTGTAGATTGTAGCTGAGACAGTAACTTTAGATTGTAGCTGAGACAGTAACTGTAGATCGTACTGAGAGAGTAACTGTAGATCGTAGCTAAGACAGTCACTGCAGATTGTAGCTTAAAGACAGTCACTGCAGATTGTAGCTGAGACAGTCACTCTAGATTGTAGCTGAGACAGTAACTGTAGATCGTACTGAGAGAGTAACTGTAGATCGTAGCTAAGACAGTCACTGCAGATTGTAGCTAAGACAGTCACTGTAGATTGTAGCTGAGACAGTAACTTTAGATTGTAGCTAAGACAGTAACTGTAGATTGTAGCTAAGACAGTCACTGTAGATTGTAGCTGAGACAGTCACTGTAGATTGTACCTAAGACAGTAACTGTAGATTGTACCTAAGACAGTAACTGTAGAAAGGACTGAGACATTCACTGTAGATTCTAACTGAGACAGTAACTGTAGGTTATAGCTGAAACAGTAACTAGGTCGTAGCTGAGACAGTAACTGTAGATCGTAGCTGAGACAGTAACTGTAGATCGTAGCTAAGACAGTAACTGTAGATTGTAGCTGAGACAGTAACTGTCGATTGTAACTGAGACAGTAACTGTAGCTTGTAGCTGAGACAGTAACTGTAGATTGTAACTGAGACAGTCACTGTAGATTGAAGCTGAGACAGTCACTGTAGATTGTAGCTAAGACAGTCACTGTAGATTGTACCTAAGACAGTAACTGTAGATTGTACCTAAGACAGTAACTGTAGAAAGAACTGAGACATTCACTGTAGATTGTAGCTGGGACAGTCACTGTCGATTGTAGCCGAGACAGTAACTGTAGGTTATAGCTGAGACAGTAACTGTAGATCGTAGCTGAGACAGTCACTGTAGATTGTAGCTGAGACAGTAACTGTAGATTGTAGCTGTGACAGTAACTGTAGATTGTAGCCGAGACAGTAACTGTAGATTGTAGCTGAGACAGTAACTGTAGATCGTAGCTGAGACAGTAACTGTAGATTGTAGCTGAGACAGTCACTGTAGATTGTAGCTGAGACAGTAAATTTAGATTGTAGCTGATCATGAGACAGTAAATTTAGATTTGTCTAGATCTGCACCATTCCCTAAGTGTTGGACATTAATTATTTGAATTACCTTGCAATAAAACAAAATGTGGGAAATAGTAAGGTTTAGTGTTATTTAAGGGGGAGGTTGCTATACCTGATAAACTAATGTGCCTGGACGGAGCAGTATTGGGCTCATTTCTCTAAGTCTGACAGCGGTGACATTTCCTGCAGAACATAAAACCAGTAACAGAGAAATTGACCTAAATCATATGAATGTGATGGTGTTCTTTTTCTTTTTTCTTTGAC
This sequence comes from Mizuhopecten yessoensis, assembly GCF_002113885.1. Taxonomy (NCBI): domain Eukaryota; kingdom Metazoa; phylum Mollusca; class Bivalvia; order Pectinida; family Pectinidae; genus Mizuhopecten; species Mizuhopecten yessoensis. The sequence continues at coordinate 901,425 of NW_018406841.1, forward strand.
TGAAGAGTGACAATAATATGTAACTGGGGTCATGGTGACAATAATATGTAACTGGGGTCATGGGGACAGTAATATGTAACTGGGGTCATGGTGACAATAATATGTAACTGGGGTCATGGTGACAGTAATATGTAACTGGGGTCATGGTGACAGTAATATGTAACTGGGGTCATGGTGACAGTAATATGTAACTGGGGTCATGGTGACAATAATATGTAACTGGGGTCATGGTGACAGTAATATGTAACTGGGGTCATGGTGACAATAATATGTAACTGGGGTCATGGTGACAGTAATATGTAACTGGGGTCATGGTGACAATAATATGTAACTGGGGTCATGGTGACAGTAATATGTAACTGGGGTCATGGTGACAATAATATGTAACTGGGGTCATGGTGACAATAATCTGTAACTGGGGTTATGGTGACAATAATCTGTAACTGGGGTTATGGTGACAATAATATGTAACTGGGGTTATGGTGACAATTGCAGTATTTATTTATTTTTCTTCACCAAAAAAAATAATACAGTGTTCTGAGTAAAACACCATCAAGTAAGGAACTGTAATAAGTCCACCTCCTTGTTTGACCAAGTATATACATAGCCTGTTAGGCTGATTTCCAGGAACAAGCCTGCATCATATAGAACCGTAGTATTTTAAGAATCTGAACGCTCAGGAGTAGGTGCATCGGAATGTCAAATTGATCAACTTAAATGTAGCAGTAAAGATTGATTTTGAATGGCAACCATCAACATCAATAAATTAACATGATCAGCACTTGATAAATAAGCCAGATTAATACTTGTGATAAATAAGCCAGATCAATACTTGATAAATTAGCCAGATCATTACTTGATAAATCAGTCAGATCAGCACTTGATAAATCAGTCAGATCAGCACTTGATAAATCAGTCAGATCAACACTTGATAAATCAGTCTGATCAACACTTAATAAATCAGCCAGATCAACACTTGATAAATCACTCAGATCAACACTTGATAAATCAGTCAGATCAACACTTAATAAATCAGTCAGATCAACACTTGATAAATCAGGCAGATCAACACTTAATAAATCAGTCAGATCAACACTTAATACATCAGTCTGATCAACACTTGATAAATCAGTCTGATCAACACTTTATAAATCAGTCCGATCAACACTTGATAAATCAGTCTGATCAACACTTGATAAATCAGTCTGATCAACACTTTATAAATCAGTCTGATCAACACTTAATAAATCAGCCAGATCAACACTTGATAAATCAGTCAGATCAACACTCGATAAATCAGTCAGATCAACACTTGATAAATCAGTCAGATCAACACTCGATAAATCAGCCAGATCAACACTTGCTAAATCAGTCAGATCAACACTCGATAAATCAGTCAGATAAACACTTGATAAATCAGTCTGATCAACACTTAATAAATCAGCCAGTTCAACACTTGATAAATCAGTCAGATCAACACTTGGTAAATCAGTCAGATCAACACTTGGTAAATCAGTCAGATCAACACTTGATATCTCAGTCAGATCAACACTTAATAAATCAGTCAGATCAACACTTGATAAATCAGTCAGATCAACACTTAATAAATCAGTCAGATCAACATTTGATAAATTAGTGAGATAAACACTTGATAAATTAGTGAGATGAACACTTGATAAATCAGTCAGATCAACACTTAATAAATCAGTCAGATCAGCACTTGAATAAATAAATCAGCTTGTTCTTATACTAATTGTGTTTTAGGGGTACACAAAAAACAAAAACCAGTTTGTTCACTTCCTAAAATTTTAAGAGGCTGTACAATTTGGAATTGTCAAAGGAAGGAAAAGATGGTGTATTTGTAATATAGATTAGTGTTTATGATGTATAAAAAGGACTGTACAAAACAGTGTGTTTTATCACAAGGTGAAATCTTTCTGAATCACACAGGTGGAATCCATGTTTTCCTCTTGATTATCACAATAGCTGTTTATGGATTGCTGCAGTTACCCCGATTGTCCTTGCTAACAAGTTTCTGCTAGGAAATGATGCTAAGCTGCGCTCGGCTATGATCAATGAGCAACATTTTTTCCTCATGTATTTCATGTAGCAGATTTCAGACATCAAGGACGTGGTTATGAATTGCTTTAATATGAAGGCTTTTATTTTATTTCATTTTTTTCTTTTTTTTTTCAACTTTAAGATTCGATTTGCATATGTTTTCTCCAAACTTAATTTGAACCGGTATTATATGAAAAACACTTCCTACACAACTCATTGATCTTTCCTGTGACCTGTCAACAGGGAAAATCAATTTTCAAACAAGATTTCATTTTTAACAGCATTTTTTTACCCTACAAATTCAGTTTGCTAATGAACATGTTAACAATCTAGAAATCGATCAATAATTATTTTTTTCAATCTCAGCTCCCAAATATTCCATCCATCAAAACAGGTTTTCTTCCATTTGATAATAACTTTCTTTCACATAATTATACATGTGCTGCCTGAATGAAAAATAATGGAACTGTGAAGTCCTGACTGATTTCAAAATTATCTTTTTTTTATAGTTTTACGAGGTCGGCTTTCTTTGATCAAGACTTGGGTGGTTGATAATGTTACTTGTATGATAGAGTGGGATCTGCTTGATTCAAGCTTCCGTAGGTTGGTTTGGTTTATTGGTGATTTATGTGGTGATGGCCTCTATAAAACAGAATTAATTCGGAACTGATCATATTTTCTTTAACTAGAATTCAAAAACATTGATTTCTCTCAATTTCCACAAGCCATTGTCGGCTGTCACTGATAGAATATTTTACAGTGTTCATGAACCCAGAGATTCTGGTAGAACGGTGTTTGTGTTCCGATGTTGAGGACAACTTCCTGTGACAAACTTCTATGCAGGGAGCAGATTACTGTACGATTGTTTATTTTGGTTCGACCATTGATTTTAAATTGTCATCATCAAATTTGTTTCTAAACATTTTTAGTATAAAACAAAACGTAGCGGAATCGAGTCATTGTTTCGGTACATATATAACAACTAATTGTACATACGTTTACAGCGTAGCCAAATCGACATCGATTTGTGTACAACTCGTACACACTTTACACCTTTGTGTACATACGCTTCACTGGTCATTTGTCTGATGAAGGTGACAGAGTACATACCGTACTAGTCATCAACACGTCACATAGAAACACTTACTGGTTGTGTTACAAGAATCTTTTCATAATCATTGAATTTCGTTTTAAATGTTTATATGTAAAATAACATTTTTAAAAGAAGATTTAGAAAAACATTTGGGAAGAAGTCACTATGATTTTTGTCTAAACATTATAGGGTATGTTCCCGCCTTCTTCATCCATTCTTTATAATCTTGAGATGAAATATTCTACGTCTTAGTTATATTTTCAAAACCAAAATTGCAAACCAACAAGGTTCCACAAAAATTGTAGCAATAATTATAGCAAGTTGGCTAACATTGCCCCAAATTAGAAATGAAACACAACACGAATTATTTTTAAAACAATAACTAAAACGTGCAACAGACAACTGGATAAATGGTCTAAATTTTAAACCTGATTATAAGCAGAATTGAACTGTCTGGGAAAGGAAGTAAATCTTGCTTTGCAATTTAAACTATGGTCGGATGATGAAATGATTTTGAATCTATAAGCTACCTTAAAGTTTTTTCTGTTATAAATTGATGCCTGGGTAGGGGCCGTGGATATATCCACGGCCCCTACCCAGGCATCAATTTATAACAAGTGTACCAATCAATTGATCAATTTAGGCCTACTAACCACGGGGTGTCAATCCATAGTAACCGCTCTCTAGAGTGGAAGATTTCCTGTCGTGATTCGAAGATGAGGTCCTGATAAGGGGAGACAAAATAGCACATAACAATTTCCAGATTTATTCTAGAAAATTTGTTAAGTCTAGCATAATTAGCAGATTTGTTATAGAAAATATATAGCTGAATTTACAATTCATATAAAATTTGTGAAACATTTTGTTTATTTGTATCATTTGTGTCACCAAATCACAGTATAAACACCTTCAGCATGGAAAAAACATACCGTATTTTACCGCCAATAAGCCCCCTCTTGCAAATAAGCCCCCTCTCCACTTTGGTAAATGTCCTGGGAACAGGGTGGGTGCCTGCCATTAAGCCCCCCCTTAAAAAAGGACGTTTTGAATATAACCAATTGTTGGACTCCTATCTTTTTGCAGGTGAAAAATGTGAAGTTGTTTGGAGGAAAAAAACCGAAAGTTAAATAAACATTTACTTGTGTCGGTGTTGTTTCTTTAAAATCTGCATCAACAGGTAGATTTAGGTCGTGTAACACCTCTAAAATTTTACAATACTGATAAAAACAACAACGCAATTATAAAATGACAATTGGTTAATTAGACCACAGGTATGGTTCAATTTTAGCAACAACTTGTGATTACTGATTAGACACTCGTGGTTCTAAACACAACAAACCCTACCCTGAAATCACAATAGTGTCGCTGTGACACGTTGAGGAGATTCTGACATGTTGAGTTCCAAGCCGTATTCAGAGTCCAGTTTATGATTAAATCATCAAAAAAAAATTGAAGAAACAAATCGACTCAAAACATATCAATGTCAATGTCCAATTCTGCCTCACCTGCAGACAACATGTGCGCCTCGGTCCGCCGATATTTTCCTATTTGCGTAGGACACAAAGCCGTTCATTGGAAAGTTACATATTATGTTACACCGAAGTATTTCCACATCAACCATGTCAAACCCTTCAAAACCTTTATTATCATCGTAGGTAACGCTGGAGGATAAATGTTTACCATCATATTCATCGCTTCAATTTAATCAACACGTCCGCCATTTTTGTGACTTCTTTTCGATTTGAAATTCTCTCGCACACCTTTGGTCATTACTAGGGTACACTGCCGGGAATATCGAAAGTAATGACAAAACAACCAATCAGAAGCCTTCTACTATGCACGTTCGGGTTTGGTATAGCAATAACCCAACTTTTAAATTATAATATTAGTCTTACAGTTATTTTGGGGTCGTCAAATAAACCCTGATAAACTCAAGTATACTTGTTTGTTTACTGCTAAAGACCCGTTCAAATTGAAACTTATGGGTATAAGTGTTGTTTGTACACAGAGACTCAGGTAGACTAACTAAACATTGACCCCTGGTGTAAGGGTCATTCCACCTTCGAGGGGTTCATCATGGCTTGAACCATTTTGAGTTTGTTTAAGGGGTCAACTGAGATGACTATAGGCAATATGGACCTGTTTAGGTAAAGGTAAATTGATATGCCCAGTGAAGCTGGAGGATCAGAGAGATGACTGGTCATTCTCAGAGACTGTATCAGACTAGACACGTGACTGCATGGTCAGACATCCAAATAAGGTAATGGTAAACTGATGTGCCCAACGGAAAGGAAGGGTCATTAGGTACATTGCTGATCATTCTCAGCAACAGCAGACTGTATCAGACTAGTCACGTGACTGGTCAGTCATCCAAATTTGGTAATGATAAACTGATGTGCCCAACAGAACGGAAGGGTCATTAGGTACATTGCTGTGGTCAATCTCAGCAACAGCAGACTGTATCAGACTAGTCACGTGACTGGTCAGTCATCCAAATTTGGTAATGATAAACTGATGTGCCCAACAGAACGGAAGGGTCATTAGGTACATTGCTGTGGTCAATCTCAGCAACAGCAGACTGTATCAGACTAGTCACGTGACTGGTCAGTCATCCAAATTTGGTAATGATAAACTGATGTGCCCAACAGAACGGAAGGGTCATTAGGTACATTGCTGTGGTCAATCTCAGCAACAGCAGACTGTATCAGACTAGTCACGTGACTGGTCAGTCATCCAAATTTGGTAATGATAAACTGATGTGCCCAACAGAACGGAAGGGTCATTAGGTACATTGCTGTGGTCAATCTCAGCAACAGCAGTAGCATGTTAAGACGTTTGATATGGAGACGATAAGATTATATTTAAACTTTGAAAAGATAGCTACTCTTAGGAGATAATTAGACCACAATCAGAAGCCCTAGGAATCTTTCCTGAAATTGCAATGAGGTCGTCCTGTGAAATAACATGAGCCCAAGGCAAGAGTGAGAGCCAAAAAGGCCACGTTTGAAATCCATATCAGATTAATTTGATCAGATATTTGCTTCACAGTGACACTGTATGCTAAAATATCACTCCTTGAATGGAGATCTAAATTGTGCACCGATAAATTCAGCTTTTTCGGCTAATAACGATGGTTCTGTTTGTTTTGAGCTCTGGTTTTAGTCGAGGCAATTTCGCTGTCAAAGTTGATCCGATTTGTAACTTATCAAGTAGATAGAAGCAGTAATATTATGTTACAGGGAACAGCTAAAGCAGAATTTACTGTACATGTTGCAGAAACAGATCTTTACGAGTAGCGGTAGCAAACTCATCAGTTTATTCGTTAACATGTTGACGGTACGTTCTAACTACATCGGCAAACATCCACACACCGTTTCGTCCGACTGCAGTTCTGCGTTGTAAAGTATTTGATAGACTTATGCATCACTGAGAAGAAGAAAAAAAAACAGACACAACGACATTGTCCCTGGTTGCAAGACGGCCTGTTGGTTATCACCTGGACAATTAGATTACAGACCTCTACACGGAGCTGGCATCAGATAGCACTATTTGAGTTGTTAATTACATTTCAGTTATATAAATATCAACAATTTGTTCCTCGAAACCAATGTAATTGTGTCGTGATGCAGAACAGGTGTGATCTAAATAATGTAATGAACACTGGGCTTGATCTTAATGAAATTCTCGCCCACTAGGATTGCGAATTATTTCGTCCGGATATAAAACTCCCTCCTTTCTAATAAATTCTGTCATGGAATACCTGATTTTTTTCACCTTGTTTGGTTCAAATTTAACTCTGATCATTTGTTGAAATTATTGGATCAAAGTATCTTTATTATTTGGAAAATTTAATTATTATAATTCATAATTGGCTGAAAGGATTCAATAAATATGCAAACATTTATTTGACTCAGTGAAGCTTAAAGAAATTAGAAGCAACATAATGTTCCCTTAAATTAGTTGTCCAAAATTGTAATCCGTATTCCTAAGGCCGTTTTCATGGGGAAACTTAAGTTAGTTGCTTAAACCAGCTTACTGAGCTTATTAATATCGTTCAAGAGAAAAGAAAACTTGACAGAGAGATTTGTCCATGGATGTGCTAATTTTCAGAATTTAAAACCTCGAACTTGATACGTAGGTTGCTTGCTCTAGAAAAAGAAGATGAAATAAAATATGATGTTGATTTTGATCCAATGATTTGCAAAAGGTCAAGGTCACTGTTATGAGTTTTTGTTTTAAAAATATGTGGTTTGTCAAATATGTCAAGGCCACTATTATTTACAATAGATTAGTCCAGTACTTAACTTTGAAGTAACTAACGCTTCAAACTATATATAAATACAATTATCAAATATTTCCTTACCTGTACAGCCCCTTCTCAATGCATTAAATCATTGATGTTTCAAACTGAATGTTATACAGTTTATTAATTGGCTTGGATATGCTGTCACTCATGGGAGTCAGTATCTGTTTTTAATATATTAAGAATTCAAATATCTTGCAGTAATTACTTAAGGTCATAGGAGTGTATTGATAAACGGAATTAGGAAGTACATCCCTAGTTGAAAATCCAAATCCAATATAGGGAGACGGTATCACAATTTCCACATATTCTAATGTTTAAAATTAAACTGATGGATATTGTATGTTTATTATTGACAGAACAGTCTGTTGTTTCAATATTAAAGTATTTCAAATCAATTCAGGCATTAATTAAGTTGTTTTTTTATCAATGAGTCACATGTGTTCATTTTTCTGTACTTCAGGAAACCGGCTACCTATTTCACTACTGTGAAGTTTTTCAAGAAAGACAACTCTTACATGCAATTACTATGTGTATACGGTTTTATCATAAAGTGTAAATTTTTAATCGTTTAAGGATAATTAATTTTACACAATTTTAGCATTAATTAAATTGATATACATTAATGCAATACTAATCTATGGCAGTATCATTTTTAGTGACATTATTTTCCAAAATTATGTGTGTTTCATTTTTTTTTCAAAATTCACTCCTTTTTACATTAATTTCCATTTAAAATCCTTAAAATTCTGACAACCTATACTTATTTTGTGGCAGAAAGCAATATAACTACGAAATTTGAAGAAATTCTTCTGAGAAATGATGACACAATCCTATTACCTTAAAACAAGCTTGTATAGTAAGTAGTAGATGATGTATCTTTTGGGAATTTAACTTCTTCTGAATATGATAAATTAATTGCAAATATATGCGATAGTCAAATTAATGACAGTTACACAGATATTGACAAAGACATTTCATTCTCTGGGTGCCCCAGTGCTACTTTTGTTGAGAAATTTATTAAAAATGTAGGGTAAACAAACGTTTTGAAACTTTTCTGGTTTTTTTGCAGATGTGACCAAGCTGCTGATTATATAGAGGTGCATGATGGTCTAGATCGCACACGTCCAACGATTCGCCAGTACTGCGGGACAGGGGGGTCGGAGAGCCGTGTAGTTACCTCCAAAGGGCCGTACATGTTTGTCATCTTTTCATCGGACGACGTCAACCATCAAAAGGGCTTCGTAGCATCATACGATTTCATCTCCAAACATAGCACAACGATATATACCCCATCTACATTTCCAGGTAAGACACTACACCCACATACCACATGTCCATTTCCAGGTAAGACACTGCATGATGAGTACAGGTAAAAAACCTTATTATACTGTCATCATTTGTCCAGCAAAATGTTGGCCTTATAAAGGGGTTTGGCGACCAATATATAAAGGGTAATGTTTCACGTAAAATGAGAAAATTTCACCCCGACAAACTTTCGCTGTGTGATGGTAAAATCCAAATGCCGATGTTGTTTATAAGGAAGTTTGCTGTTATAATGAATTTGCTCTCATTAAGTAATGGAAAGCAAAAAAGGTGAAAGTTAACATGGGCGGATTCGTCGAGTAGTTAACACTCGGCCTTCCAAGCAGGTGGCTGGGGTTCGATCCCCGAAGTCGCTGTATGCATGGAATATTAGAGAAAGTGTTTTTCTCCTGCCCACACAACTCCAGCAACCCAGGTGGAGTATGAAATGGTCTGGGATGGGTGTTGCGGTATCTGTGCTGTAGCATTCAAGTGAGGTGGCACTATAAATGATACCGTTGGAAGCACGGTCCCACTACAAACAGAACACAATACATCTCCAGCACACACACAGGCATACACTCATAGGGAGATATTAGCCAGGTGGCATAGGACTAGTAGTTAGCACCTGATGAGGCAGCTCCTGCGAATTCCTCAATATTGTATTGATTAATATATCTGCTAATTGTATTGACAGTATAAAATTGTATATTGTAAAGCGCTTTACTTTTTAAAATGTTTGTCTGGAGCATATCTTCTGTACTATTTCACCTGGAGTAACCAGATTTGGTGTACAAGGACATCTTGGGATGGCTAATGCAAGAAGTTGGTCACTATGAGACATATGACTTGACCTTTTATTAGGACATCTTTGGATGGCAGAGTGCAAGAATTAGGTCACTGACCAATGACCTTTAACTTTTGAAAATGTTTGTCCTGGGCATATCTTCTATACTATTTCACCTGGAGTAACCAGATTTGGTGCACAGGGACATCTTGGGATGGCGAGTGCAAGAAGTAGGTCACTATGACCTCACTGTGACCTATGCTTTGAACAGTAGGTACATCCTGACCTAAGTGTACTGATTGTTAAATATAGAAAGCATTACCTGTAGGGGACTATGTATTGCCTGGCAATTAATACTCTAATTGCCTTGTTTTTTATGAAACAAGCTTTAGAGAATTTTTTTATAATTCAGATAAAATGAAGATGAGTTTTTCAGATTCTTTCTATCATATGCTCATTTAAATCATGTAAAATTTTACGTTTGGTGATTATTAGACGACAAATATTGAAGGAAAACAGGATCATTTTTGCCGTAACTGTGGATATGGGGTGTGAATTTCTGTTCCCTGTGACATCACCATTTCATGGTGTAGTTATACCACTTAAGAGCCTGACTTTGTGATAAAAAAAAATCCAATTTTATTCCAATTCTAAATTGAAAAGTGAATGCATTTTGATAATTATTTAATGTGAAGAAATTGTAAATATTTTTCATCAACTTAAGTCAGATGAGTCGTCCTTAGAGCATTTAAAAGCAAGACTTTGACTTAATTATGCAAGATTTAATTATGACTCTGTGCAAGGGTTTTTCTCACTTAAAAAGCTGTGTAGCTTAATTAGCTACATTAACAAACTTCCGGTAAAAAAAAAAACTACTTGCACCTTATTAGCCTTAATAGATGAATTCAAACTCTTTTATTCATTTTCTGCGGTAGTTATTTACCAAAGCTAATAATGGCCCCGAGAGTGCTCCCGTACCAAAAGGAACCACTAGATGTTTTTATTTGTTCCAGGGCTCGTTAAAGTTTTTTGTTTGTGTGTGTAAAATAAAAATGCAAATGTACTTGGCGTCATCCTGCTTTTAGGAAATGAAAAACAGTTTTAAACTTTGAATTAAATAAATAATTTCCCAGCAGGAGGTATAAATGTTGGCAAGACTCTCTACACTATCTGTCAAAATATACATTTGTTGGTGTGTTTTGAAATTTTTGTTTCGAGATTATTGACTCCCCCTGTGCCCAATAACACTGCATTACATATACCCAATAATTACACCACAAAACAACGCCGCATCGCATGTATCGCCCGCGTGGTATCATCTGGGATAAACAAACACAAGAAATTGTTCCATTACAGGTGTCAAGACAGGACAGCCAAATTTGGATAGATGTGGCATTTTTTCCTCCCATTTTTTTTCTTTATATCAAGTCTTTAGATTATTAACGGCCTTTAGTGTTGCATAATCAAATTTATTGGAGGAGCACATATCCGCATTAAATATTCATGTTTAGGGAATAGTTTTAGACACTCTTACACTCGCGTGAAATTGGTATGTATTGTGTACGTCGCAGGCTTAACTGGTAGTGTGTGTACACAGTATAATTACCGGTCCGCATTGCAGAAGGAAAGTTTGACGGGCAGGGTATTAAAGTGACTTTAAGTCTTAAATTCCGTCTTGGTATTCATCAGTGAGGAACATCTAGGCCTCAGTGTGTAACTAAATTGACTTTAGGGACCACTTCCGCAACATCGGGTTTCACAAGGTTTGACATTGTCGGCCCCAGCTCTGTATATAGTAGATGGAAATATTGTGGGCCCCACCTCTGTATACAGTAGATTGTAATAGTGTGGGCCCCACCTCTGTATATAATAGATGGTTATAGTGTGGGACCCACCTCTGTATATAGTAGATGGTAATATTGTGGGCCCCACCTCTGTATATAGTAAATATTAATATTGTGGGCCCCACCTCTGTATATAGTAAATAGTAATATTGTGGGTCCCACCTCTGTATTTCGTAGATGGTAATATTGTGGGCCTTACCTTTGTATATCATAGATAGTATACATTTTTTTCATGCCTTTTCAGTCAAACTATTTTCCCAAGGAATTGCGATCGACCAGCTGATGAACCTGTTCCTGAGGCCACAGGCCAAGCCGACAGGGGGGAAACAGTTTGTCTGGCGGGTCCCTACTCTGAGGGGAAATAGTTTGACTGTTTTTAAGACTGATCAGGCATGAAACATTAACAGAACTAATACTTGACCTACATGACCAATGAAAAACAAACAGCAATTAACTGCAACAATGTTTTGTCATATATTATCTTCCAATCTTCCAATCATTGAGCCTAATGTTTGCAGCGGCAGACAAATATGTACCCTGCATGTCAGTCTTTGTAAGTCATCGGGATGTTTGAAAATAGGTACATAATGTTCATCGCATGTGACCATAATAAGAGGCCATGAGTTTTATTAAGGGGTTCAATGGTTCAGAGTTCAATGCTCATGGTCAACTTAAAATGTTTGTAGTTTTTTCACTTACCTGCGAAAAAAAATCACTAGCCATGACCATAATCCAAGTCAGTTTAAAAGAAGTACAAGCTCCTTCAATTTGGATTAAAATTACTTTCTTTTTGACAGCTAGCTGTCATTGTTGAAAGCAAGGGGCAAGGACATTTGGTTGTTATGCAAATCAATCATCATCTAATTTAAGTAAATCATGCTTTCAAATTCTATTTTAAAGAAATTGATCCCACTTTAATCCTGAAAAAAAAAATCAAAAAAAAGGTAGAATTCTTTAGAAAATAAATAGTCATTGTAATTAATTTATAACAAATGTGTAACCATCAGTAATGTACTTTACTGTACCTCGTATCAAGGCACATTTCAGGCATGCCTCAGTCAGAGGTATGATTGAGGTACATTTTATAGGTATGCCTTAAATGTGCCTAAAATGTGCATCAAATGTACCTATATATTTAACAGGTTTTAACCCCTCCTATTTTGTCCTCTTTTTCTTTGTTACCAAAAATGTACCTAAGGCATACCTTATAGGTACCCCAAAAAGTGTACCTCGAATGTGCCTTTTTTCCCCCTGAGCTGATTTTCTATCACATGTACCATATGTTTTATGGATCAAGCTCTTGTTTATAAAGTATCGGTTTAACCTTGCTGGAAGAATATAAAAACATTTTAAAATTGAAAAATGTCTATAGCCTGGAAAACTGGATGAGAAATCTAGAACTCTAGAACAAAGTGTGTTAAATGGTAAAACAGCTGTTTTCAAGTTTAAGGTTATTTTTTTTATCTTCACAAATTAAATTCTGATGGTATAGCTTCACTGACACTAACATCTTATTAAATTGATAAATTGTTCATTGGGGGAAAAGAATCCTAAAGGTAAATTTATTTTTTTACAGTGAACAAAGTAATTTGTATTATACATGTGCAATAAGAACGGTAATCCATTTCTTTGTTATCAGTACCCATCTTGATTTCGTCCCAATACAACGGAATTTGATAAATAGGAAATTGGTTTAAGAGGATGGCTTGATCGATTTGTTATCAGGTTTCTGTCTCAACAACCAAATTTCAAAAAGAAAATGTCCTTTTAGGGAAATCCCGAAGTGCACGTATAATATTTATTAACCTTTGGATTTCGGTGCAGTGTCTAGGATAATTCTAAACAAAGTTTGAAATCAAATTTGACCCAGAGTATTCTAAGGTCTTGTCAAATCCAATGCAGTGAAATGTTTCCGTTTTGATGGAAACTGACAGCCATGACCTGTGTATTCTGACATTCCACCTTATCTGACCAAAATGTTGAATTAATTTGTGTATGGTGTCAGTTTAGACAGGTTAATCTGACCAATATGTTTCACAGAGTGTCAGTTTAGAGAGTTTATTCTGACCAATATATCGTGTACACAGGGTGTCAGATAAGACAGGTTAATCTGACAAATATGTTATGTCCACAGGATGTCAGATAAGACAGGTAAATCTGACAAATATGTTGAGTACCACCAGGTGTCGGATTAGACAGCGTCCATTATATTTGGAATTCTGAACTTGCCCAGTCTATAAACCCCGAGACAAGTTTCATAAATGTTTATTAAACCTAAATATTTGTAGCCATAAACAAGGCTAACGAATTACGTAGTGCGCGTTAATTACATTGACTGACAGGCTGTTTCTGGCTCAGAAGTGATTGTCTCTAATTGGTCAACGCAAATTTCATGCCTCCGGCCCTGAACTGAACAACGGGCAAGACTCTATAGGTAGATATTGTCCCGTGTCCATCAATCTCCCGCAGTTTATTTCCGTGGATTTTATCGAGGGAATGAGACGTTAACGAGGGTTGACCGAATTAGTGCTTAAATGTATTTACAAATATCAAAGGTCAGAGGTCAAGAGGAGGTGACTGTTCGGGTAATTATGGGTAGTGTTCATGGTCAAGGTCACTAGAATCAATGCATAATTATACGACAGGGCTGAGGAACTTGATGAAGAATTCTTATTGTGACAGTGCAGGGTTTCAGGTGTACATACTGCTAGCGAAATACACCTAAATCACAGTGAGGTTGCGTAGCTGTTTCATGCCCACCTCAACGTTACAATATTCAACTTTTTCTTGTATTTCCCTTCATACTTTGTGTTACAACATAAGTCCCTGTTTTCCTGTTTTAGCAGCAGTGATCATTTTGTGTTTCATTCAAAATGTTACAGAACTCCTTATTAACTTACCACCAAAGTTGCAGGCAATGAAAGTGACAGTTCTGTCTAACTCAATAGTATCAAAGATATAAAAAAAAAAAAAAAACACTTAAAAATTCTGTTTTAATAAATTTGCCAAATTTTCACCACATACATAAGATAATGTGATTAATTATTTTATCCAGCTGATAAGGTACATGTTTCGAAGATTTGTGAATATTTACATCTGTTTAGGCTTTTAATATAAAAAAATTGACCTTGAAATTCTTAGGTAACAAAGTGTATGATATATTCAGTAAGTAACTTCATTAATCAAACTTTAACAGGAGTCTATTGAATGAGACGCGGATATTATGATTGGATTACGTGAGCGAGCGGATGATGTCCCCGAGACTTGTTTCGACTGCATGGAGACAGCCTAGTCAAAAACAACTGGGATACTTGCATGAGCAGGCTTTCTCGTAGATTAAATCAGAGATAATGTCTGCCATGCTAGATTGATACCGTCAGGCGAATGACATTTCATGTAGATTCCGTAGATAGAAGCAAACAGTAGTTTCTGTAAACTGTAAAAACATACGCATTGATCACAGATACTTCCTAACGGATATCTTTGTCCCCGCAAGGGTTCAAGCTGGCTTACCCACTTACTCACCTCTGCCGCGTCCTGAGACTCTCTAAACCACATGTTCTCCCGTTAACCGGCTTAACACAACACGCAGCCCTTATTGCCCATCATTAAAGAAACATTTCATCAGAAGAAATTCGGTCTCTGGCGATTGATTTTTTGCGTCCCTCTTCAATTTTTTTCTTACATATTTAGTATGACTTCCATCTATATATCTTACTATCTTGTAGGCATGCTCTGATGCGATCTTTGGCATTTGGCTGGAATCTGTTTCATTTATGTTTCTTTCCGACATTTATGTGAGGACATTGAATAAATATGATAAAAACTTTGGGCGTGTTTTGCACAAGATTCATATGTGTGCATAAAGAAAACTATGTGTTGGTTTGTACCCGAGGGTGCAATAAATTTTAAAGAAATTGTTTTGGCGAAAGAAAAAAAAAAATGACAAAAAAATCATTCAAGGATGATAGAAATATCTTTAAAAAAAAGTTTTGGGTATTATATTTCATATTCAAGGTCAACAACATGCTTGTCATCTATTTCTTGTACGAAATATTCAATAAATAACGTCTATCTACGCATCATTTATAATTCCAAGTCCAAAAATGAATGTGTCCCGCAAATAGTTTTATGTGGGTTCTTTGGAACAGATCTCTGATTTTATGTAGGGAAGGGTGGGCTCATACATCATGACAGTTGTACATTTATAATTCATAGAGAATAATTCCTTGAAGAAAAAAACTCCGAAAGTTTTTGTGAAATGCATAACTTTGTCACATTTTTTTTTTTATGCATATAATGTCAGCTAAATATTTTATCAACTTTGGACTCGAGAAATTGTTACCACTTATTACAGTGCAATAATTTAAAATGTTGGCTGTTGAATAATGGGAGAGAGAGAGAGGGGAGATATGTACATAGAAGAAATGTTGTCCGATTACTTTACTGCTCTCTCTAATAACACTATAGGGAATTTTCTGTGGCAAGAACAGCCGGCTGTTGACATTGTATCATTGTAAAATTTAGCACAGTGTACAGACAGGCGCTAAAATCTTACGATTATATCATGGAATCTGGAAAATATTGCTCTTTTTTTTTTCTTTTTTTCTTTTCATGCAGGCAATGCATTCAAGTGAGTTGAGGGTACTGTAGTGTTATTGTTTAACGTGATGAAGTTTTAGTAGGCACATATATTGAAACCAACATTATAGAACGGACAGTTTAGATCACCTGGTATGAATTTAATAAATGCCAGGGTTGGGCTTATATGTGGTGATGATTCACCCATTGTCTGTCCATCATCTGTCCGTCATCTGTTGTCTTTTGTCAGTCTAACTTTTGATTTAAAGAATATCTCCTCCAAAACTGATGAGCAGAATTCAACAAAATTTTGGTGCTAGCTGACCCTTCAGCCAAATTAGGATCAACAGATCCCACAAATCAAGGGGCTGATCATGACCTTCTTTGGGATTGAGGAACTGGGTAAAAGGGATCAAACTGGATGATTTGCTGCAATTAATGAACCCCTAAACTACAGAGCAGATTTCAGTCAAATTGTAGCAGTAGCATACTTACACATAGGGATCAATATTTTTTAAAGTTAAGACGCCGACTCTTCTAGGAGCTAAGGGTAAAAGGGGTCAAATTGGTTCGCATAGTATTTACTTCCAAACTACTTGGAAGATCTAATCTCCATTGTATTGGTAGCATGCTTAGTCCATAGGGATTCAAGAATGTTTGGTCGTTTTTCTTTCATTTGATATACAGATCTATGACATACAGAAAAATAAATATTACAGAGAAATATTTACATTCTGTATGCTTAGACCCATTGACAAAAATTACATTCATAAATGCATAACACAAGTGTTCATAGAATCTCAGCACGTGGGAACTGATAGTAACCTGATCACACTGCGTAATAATACACTACAAAAACAACTCACTCGGAACGACCAACCTAGATGCTTAATTCTTACATCTTAAAATATTATTGAACTGTGCTTGGTGAATATATTCACGTGTCCTGTGCTACAAATAAACATTGAATATGGAACTACATTTTGTTGTGTTATTGTTGTTGACGGTTGCTAAGATCTCTCACGATAGTGTCACATTTCCCTGCGAAAAAACACTTGTTCTCACCACTGTGTTGCACCCGTGTATAAGCAGGAACAAACCCTGTTTATTTGTTTTATTCGTTGTTATATCGATCCACTGAAAGGATTTGTCAATGTAAATATAAGGAATGATATTTATTTTTTCAACATTTATGAGGTCATAACAACAATGGGTTTTTGGACATATTTTACATGAATCGCTAACGCGATTCATTCAATATGTCCATAAACCCATTGTTGTTATGACCACATAAATGTTGAAAAAATAAAAATCATTCCTTAACTAGAAAGTGAAATTGACATAGTAAGTTACATAGAAGTAAACAAATCACCATATATAGTTACCTAGAAGTAAACAAATCACCATAGTTACCTAGAAGTAAACAAATCACCATAGTTACCTAGAAGTAAACAAATCACCATATATGTCAGTGACTGCTTGGTAATATTTGGAATTTGAGTTGAAAATTTATAAGAGGCATCACTTTATTCCTGTTGTGTTACAAAAAAAATACAGTACTGAAAAATCATCTTAATTATTCATAACTCACAAATAACATGTTTCCCTAAGGCATCGGTTCGATGAAACTTAATAGAAAAGTCTGAAATATGAAAATAGCTCAACTGAACTTGTATTTCATGGTTCCATGGTCATGGCTAAGGTCATTGTTACTATTTACAGAAATCTGTCAACAAATTCAGTGACATCGCTCCAGCTATCTCATTTCTTTAATGACTCTGGTCAAACTTTATATAAACTTCGTTATGAAGGTACCACAGAGGAGATCATATTTTTTATAAAAAAAAAACAAAGGTCAAGGTCACTGATACTTGTACTATGTAAAGAAATTCGACAAACAAGAATACTGAGAGTGGGAGTGGAACCATTCATGTCTTACCGATTTTTTTTTTTTGGTTTAATTTGATTCTTGAGTTTTCTGAAAAATCACGACAAAACAATTCTTATGCTGACACTGAATAAGCCATTAGACTATTTTTCTTAAAAACCCTACCAACATTAAATTCACCTTTTTGAATGCAACCCATGGAAACCTGTGTGTGTGTGTTTCCTCTGGGACCTGATCATACTGTTCCTTGCCCTTTGTGCGACCTTGGAGAGACTTCTAACTAAAATGCCCTGATCCCATCTGATTACAGTTGAAATTCAGATTTAATTTCCCCAATAGGCTAAAGTTTTAGCGGAGACGGAAATACATCTGATGAAGATTCGATTGTTCCATTAGCTGTAGCATTAAATTGGCCTGAAATGTCAATTTAAACCCCCCTGACAAGATTTTAAAAGTATAACGTTTTGACTTTCAGTTCTTCAAGAAATGGCAACATATCGGCATGGTCATTTTATGTTTAGCTAAATTGGCTAATTTTCAGAGAATCTCTCATAAACTTCGGAGAGGGACTAATTTTTACTCCTGTTTCAGTGTTTGTCTTTTTTGTAATCAAAGTTGATTCTTTTTCTTTTCAACAGTAAGAGAAAATTTATATCAAAAGCACAGAAGCTGCAAATTTTGCCTTGTTTAAACATCATGAATTACAGTAATGAAACTTGGTTAACATGTCAATGCAAGTTTTAAAGATGAAAAATTACACGTTTTGTTTTCATATTTATCATTTTCTTTTTTTGTCAAGTCACATGAAATTGTTCTAAATTGGAATGGACAATAATAAAATAACAAATAGCCATTTTGAACTTCTTTTCACGTTTCATTCTAAGCTTAAATTTCTCAGTCACACTCATTGAGGCTAAGATATATTTATGCATTTATGAAAAATACATATATGCAAATTTCCTCCTGATAAATATGCAAATTAATACCAATAAATATGCAAATCGTTGCAGAAGTTGGTTTGGTGCTGTTGAATTCAATTACAGTATTTACTCTTATAAATATCATTAATTTCAGCTCTGTTTTCCAAAATGCCAATAATAATGTATGCTTAAAAATACCAAGATCCTGTGTCTTTTATTTGAAATGTTATATCAATATATATTTTTATGGTTTTTAAAATTTCAAAAATATATACAATTGCAGTACCGCAAGTACTGATGAGAATTTTTAAAAGTCAAATAGGGCATTTATGAAAATAACTATGGTATGCTGCAAATTGTATTTCTATTAATGGTTTGCTTTAGCAATACTGTAGTTGTTTCCTGAAAATTTAATAATGCCAAAAAAGTTTTTAATTTTTAAGAATTCAATATTGCCTTTTTACAAGCTTTAACATTGTTAAAAGATTTTTGTAAATTAAATAATTATACAGCTTCACATATTTGTCAGTTTTGAAAATTAAGTAGGAATGCTGTAGTTTCCACTTGATTATAGATAGTTGCTGTTGCCCTTCTGTGCAGTGTTTGTCAATGCCTTTTGTCTCTACTATTTTTTTCTGTTTCCTTTCAGCTTACATTTCTGAAGATGATACCTGTGAGTACATTTTTACTCAAATACTCTAGCTTTTAATCTCTATTCAAACTGTTAGAATGCGAGACATTACTGGGTTACTTCCCTTAGTTGTACATGTACCTTTACTGTGTTTCTACCTGGAAATGTAGCCATTACTCAGTTACTTCCCTTTAATATAAAAAAAAATATCAGGTTAATTCCCTTAGATAAACATGTACCTTAACTGTGTTTCTACCTGGAAATGTAGCCAGAAAACCTGAAAACATTACATTAAAGGGAAGTAAGTGAGTAATGACTCAGTTACTTCCCTTCAATATAAAATGATCAGGTTTACTTCCCAAAGATGTATCATTTGTTGATTATTTCCCTTGTGCGACAAATTATAATTATGATGTCTGGTTGAACTCTATGCAGAGAATAATTGTTGAAATATGTGTCATCTAAAAAAACATCTATGTCCGCTTGTAAAATGCTATTTTTTTCAGAGCAAAAGATATTTTGATTAGCAATTTAGTTTTTGTGATATTTGATACGAGTAATGTGAATGTCGCTGAAACGTAGTGGTACGTATCAAGAGTAAGGGGAGGTAATCCAGTTCAATAGGATGAGTTTATTCAGTGGTTTCAATAAGCACGGTCCTCATCTTCGTCTTCCCGATTGGATGTCATCCTTCTGATTTCGTGTTCCACGATGGTCATAACTAACGTCGCAGACTGGGGAAGATAGTCTATGCCTTGAAAACAATTCATTCTGCATGCATGTACTTCATACAATTTTGACAGGCATTTTCTATACATTGTATAATAATTCACCATTAAAACCTACAAAGTTGACAGCTTCATGGTAGAAAAACGGCAGCTGCTCGGCTATTACTATGGTTATTTGTGATGAGCCTGTCTCTTAAGTCTTTTTTTTAAGACTGGTACTTTTTGTAACATAATATGGTTTTATTTATTTCAACACAGACATGAACAGAATACACCATTGAATGTTGCTCTTGCTGCGTTTAAAATATCTTCGCCAAATTATGCTGAACTCTATCTTTCCACATAAAATTGTTGTCAATAAAAAGTGTGTAGATGATATGATATGTTTATGCAATTTATACTTTTTGTATGTATACAAGAAACCATTACTAGAAAGGATCAGGGCCCGTATTCATGAAACTGTTCTCATGCTCAAAGTCTGATTTTGTGCTCAAGCCCAATTTCTTATTCCAGTGATAAATTTATGAAAAATTACAATTTTGTCAATGATCAGGAAGGATTTTGGAGAGTCTTAATTAGGGCTGAATACCATTTTCAATGTTTAAACTTGATGGTTTTATGTACATGTAGCACAGCAAGTGCAAAAACTGAAGAAAGGGAAATAACGAAACATCAGAACAATGTCAGCTCTTAATTGTTGATGACCAGAGTTTCAATCTTTGTTTTCAATCTTTGTAACCAGTGCAATACCTATTTATAAGTCTCTGTTTAAACAAATCAGATAAAATAACTAAATCTTAAATTTCAGCGAGTATCCAAGGAATTTATTCACCACAGAATCAATTTTTCCTTGATATTGGAAATTATGAATGCAGCAAATTCAAATAAGCTATAAATATGGACCACTATATGTTACACATTCCAGTTTATGTCAAGTACTTCTAGCTACAGGTACAGTGGCTGATTTGTGCCGTTTCGTAACGTCTCATGGGCGTTTTGCAAGACAAGAATAAACAAACCTCAATTCTCGTTTCATCTTTTTGGCCTGAAAAGATGAAACAATAAACATTAAAAATTACTAGATCTTGGTTTTATCAGAGCAAAAAGGCAAAATGAAGAAATAGCACAAATCAGCCTCTGTATTAAGCTCCCTTTACATTTTTCTTTAAAATAAACTGTTTGCCTTCTACAAACCTAGCTATGCGATTTGGTTTGAAAATTTGCATATTAATCAATAACTGGTCGGTTTAAAGTGCATTGAAGACTACTAGGACAGCAAAGGTTCATCTTGTGTGCTTGTTTATACCAAACTTTATGAAACATTTGTAAGATTTATGGTAGATTTTTTTTTTCTGGGACAAATGTTCAGATGGAGCCTAATTCAGATAGTATAGTCTTAAACCAAACCCCCCCCCCCCAAGTTTTTTTTTTTTTTTTTTTTCATTTTGTTCTACGGACAATAACCAGGAATGTATTGGCCAGCTTACCAGCTGTAGGTAATAGAGAAGACGTGTGATTTGTTGGTGATTGGTTGATAGGTGATCATGTGATTGATAGCTCTCCCCAGACAATTGGCCTTGTCGGATTGTACATGACCCAAAGGTCTAACTCAACCATGTATCACACCCCGACTCCGACTGGAGGGGGTGTTTGCCAAATCGCCAATAGATGGCCAAACGTCTGGGGCATTATTCGTTATTAATGACCGAACGTGGAAAACAGGAGAAGTCTTATTAATTAAATCAGAAAGATCGCCCCCTGATTGCGGTTTGCATCAAGAGCACAATTTGTTTCTCTATAAGATAAGTGTCTAGTAACTGTTCATCCTTTCCTTCCTGGTTAGTAAGCTTTGAAAGTATTCTACTAGTCGGTGTGCTTGAGGAAAAGACAAAATTTACTGTTTGGTATTTTAATACATGTATGTGAAACATCGACATTTTCTTGATTTGTCCGCTCACATTGTGAAGTTATGGCAAATAATAGTGGCAGCACCTATTTGTTCTAGGTCCGTATATTTATAAAACCATTCTCATGCTCAAGCATGGATTCTGTTCTCAAACTTACTTTCTTGAAACTCGTTTAAAACATGTGACACAGCCAAAAAAAGATCACATGTTGATACTTAAAACAGATATTCGGCTTTTAGTCTCTCCAAAATTCTTCCAAAACTTTGAGAAAATGTGGATTTTTATTTATTTATCAACAGAACAAGAAATTGGGATTGAGCACAGAATCTTGAGTTTGAGCTTGAGAACAGTTTCGTGAATATTGGCCCTATTCTCAGAATACAATCTGTCGAAAAATTGATAGTCCCCATGTACTGGCTATTGAAACTGGTAAATTTATCCAATTAGGAGGCATATGGTAGTTTAGTGGTAGGACGTCGGGCTCGTGACCGAAGGATTGCAGGTTCGAGTCACAGCATGCATGCCGCTATTTTATATCTTTGAGCAATCCACGTGTTCCAGTCTACACAGCTGTAAATGAGTATGTGGTTGGGCAGTGCTAGAATTGTAGAATGCTAACTGTGAGTGCCGAAATGGCAGAACTGGCTGTATGCTCCCGAGGGATTTGAGAAAGATATTGGCTGGTTGCAAAGGCCCTACTATAGCCACTGATAATAATTTGTGAACCGTTTTGAGACAACCTACAAACTAGGTTGTGATAAAGCGGTATATAAGAACCTCAAATTATTATTACGGAGCATGAACATCATTTTTTTCCAGATTTTTTTTGGTGTGCAAAATATTTGAGTGAATGCTTTTTCAGCCTCAAAAAGTACCTGCGCAAATTACATAGTTTTTTACGGTATTATTATTTGTCATATGTCTGCTTCAAACAAACTATGTATTTGACCTTTATGGAGTCGCACAAGCAAGTCTCAATGAGGAAATATATAAAGAGATGAAATGCTGTGTCATTGTTCTATAAAGGAAAGTCGTCAAGTTAAAATAGAGGACCATACGGCACCTAACCCTTTCACCCCCTATGCAACTTTAGTAGACTCTACCATGCATTGATATGGAGGGGTCCATTATGGTCTACAGTGGTGAAAGGGCAAAGGTAGGAAATAAAACAGTGATATAGAAAGTACTTTTAAACTACACAGTACGGATTACTGCTATTTCCTTAATATATTGTAACAACATTCAGGATAGCGAATAATTTGTTGTCTAAGATTGATCGAGGCCTAAACAAGTAGCTTCTGTGGAATTAGCAATTAACATAGGTCTCTGAGGATGTGGCGATTCTAACATACCTTCCAAACATTTTTCTTGAAATATTGATGTACTTTCACAAATACAATTCTGACCAACATGATTATACCTAAGTCAATTATGAAAACTGTGAGTTTGAGATGGAAATCATAGAGTTCACTTCAAGATGAACTTGCCTTGTTTATTAAGTTAGACATTGATCTAATAAAGACCATGGGTCTGTTGGTCGATTCAGTTCAATTGTATTTCTAAATGATTTTTTTCAAGAATTTTACGATTAATATTGTTCATTGTGAATAATGACTGGCTAAGAATTTTCACTAATTGTTATATATGCCAAAGAAAATATCTCGCATTAAAAACACGTTTTTTTTACATTATTAGAAAATTTGGAACTATTTTGTGTTGACCAAAAAATTTAATTGAATGAAGGAATTGGTATCATGCTCCACTATATCTCAATTAAGTTTTGTTTCTTAAGTACAAATTCACTTGATCTGAAAGGTTATAGGAACATACGTATTTCCACATTCTGTAAATAAAAAATCTGGTTGAAACTTTATTTTTTGGTTCAGTTATCCTTAAAACTTTCATTTCTGATTTTTTTTTCATGATGCAGTTATCCTTAAAAGGATTCTGTGATTCTGTCAGCATCATATGACATGAACGTTGCAAAAATGTAAAAATCTTTGTCAATTAATCTTAATGTAATTATCTTTAAAAAAGACCTTTACGTTGGACCACTAAAATTTCTGGCTTTGATTATCTGTAAAATCATTAATATGGAACCACTTCTAAATTGCGATGCATTTATCCTTAAATAACACTAATGTCAAATGCTTTAAACCCTCGGCACTTGTATCCTTAATAATGTCGGCTACAAGTGTACACGAGGATAATGTCGTTTCTGTAGTGCAAATTAAGCTAATAAATTGGTGTTCATTTGGATTTCTGGTCACGTATCAAGACGTCTGTGCCTCCATATATAGGGGTCGTCACTGAGTATAAATTCACGCATGATCGTTTGTCCATCTATTGCTATCAGACCTTGAGGTGTATCAAAATCTTGATTCACACTTTACAATGTAAAAAAACATGCGAGATTAATGTCATCGTCTTGTCGGTTGGCCCCCTCGGGCCGCTGTCCTTATGGTAACCATGGCAACAGTGCTGTATCCCAGTCACTCATCAGAATGACAATATTATAAGATACGGAGGAAAATGTCTAAGACTCTGTAATCGACCACAAACCTTACAGGATGTCCTTTGTTACCTTGATTGCAGCATTTTATATCTTCTGTGTTCCATAAAGAAACTATATTAAGGATGCATGCTACCTTTATACAAGTTATTGGTGGGTTTTTTAAAAGGTATAACTGATTTGTTGTGAGTTACCTCCCTTAAAAATCTTCAAATAAGAGATATATTAAATAAGTTAGACTTACAAAAGGTGTCAATGATATTTGCCTTTCAAATCTTATCAAGGTAGAGTAGTGTTTCGCAAAAAATGCGACAATATTCTAATATATTCGGGCCTTCAGAAGTTGTTTGTCCTGTTAAATTTATGTTATTTTCTCTACATTAATTCAAAGACAATTATAGGTGACGGGCCTTTTTAGGGAGTTAAAGCATTTTTGAAAACATTCCTAGTAAAGTTGCAGAAAAGATTTAACAAATATAGACTGCATTATATGGATAAGCTCCCTGTTTTATAATCAAGAATTCAAGATATCCAAATCCCTATGATGGCAAGTTTGTTTTTTTGGTAAAAGCAAATCATAATAATAAAGTAATTTAATATATATACTTCTTTTGCTATACTTAAATTGGGCAAGCACTTCTAAGTTAGAAAAATGCTGACAAATCGGAATTCTCCTTAGTTAAAGATGCCATACATATTACCTGGACTTAATTCCTTAAATTAGTCAAAAGTTATATAAAAAAGGGCCTTTTTCTGATTTTTCATTATAAAACTATTTTGAACAGGAAGTGCTTGTGACGATAAGAAAGCATGTTTCCGTAAGAGACCTAGCTTTGATTTTAAGTTTTATTTAGATCAAACAGTACATTCCTATTTATAAATTTGCAATTTCATTAACAGTTTACAAATTGTTTATTTGTTATAAAGCACTTGAGTAAACATCATTTCCTGATAAAGAAGCTCTTTTCAGAACATCACTGAAGCTGGAGCCTGGCTTCTATAAAACTTTGAACATTCCCAATAGGGTTTTGACAAACATGACAACTTATTGTACAGATCTATGTATTCTGAAAATAATAAACTAAAATTGTTTTCAATACAAAAGTGCCAGATAAAGGTACAATTTCACAAGACATTTTTCAAATTCCATTTTGGCAAAAAGCTTGGCACTTAGTCATAAAAGCTTAAATCCATATGCCCGTATATCCTTTGTGTGTGATGTCGGTGCGAGCCCTGTAGGTCGTTAAACTGCTGAATGTGCTTCAGGATTTTCTGTCAGGCTTGGGTAACAACGGGAAATAAAGCAGGAGAAATAAACAAATTGTACATATATGCCTTTCTTATAATGCTCGTGAATTTCTTGTCATTGTATCCTTAAAACCGACATCCTGTGCATCGTTATAACATAAAAGTGTAGTCAAGACCTATATATATCTTTAAAATGTTAAATGTCAAACCATTCTATTTCATTTTTAAATTCTCCGTAACTTTATAGACCACATGGCTGTACTCATTACTATCGTTGATAGCCACATTTGTGGGATCTCCCGTAAATTAAAGACAAAGTAATACTAACGTGATTTTACTTCAGCGAACAATCAAATCGGGAACAAATTTTTAAATTGCAGGCAGTGACAATTTTTATTTGTGCTTGTTCAATGAGGTCCATCGTGTACATATTCAATTGCTGCACATGGACAATCTATAATCATGGGGTTTGTTCAGATTAACTTGAAAGCGGAAAAATAAGAAAAATAAATTTTAAATATTTCTTCAAAACCCTTCAAAAACCAAGCATAGATCTTTTCTGGCATTGCACTCATTACACTCAACATGTCCATGAACTTAAACGGTGATGTATTTTTTGGCTGTTTAAAATTGACCTTTACATAGCCATTTTCAACTGATTTTCAATATTAAGTTCCATCTGACAGATTTTAAGTAACCTTGACCAAACAACAACATTTCTTGTGTTAATTCAACCTAAGTCCAAGTTGGCAATACCTTGGTCTCCAAACCTAGGTGAGTGACCTAAATCTGGAAATGGACTGTCTTCCTTAAGTAGCATTTCTGCCTTAATACGACCTAGCTATTATAAATTGTTTACCATCCTAGTATAATGATAACATCTTAACAATGCATGTATTATATGATTCAGCAACATAAATGGCATACTATATATAGCTAGGGAAATACACATTTTACGCAGTTTCTTTTTAGTTTTAACATCATTGTACCTGTAAACAATACTTATGAACTTACTTATAATAAACAAATTACAAAAATCCTAAGAATCCCAAGCGGTTTGTCTTTCATTTTCAGAGATCGATATCCTGAACTTGAATTTTTTTTTTCAAAATTTTTTGGTGCGCAAAATATTCGAGTAGAAGCTTTTTGGGGGATTTTCAGCCTCAAAAAGTGCCTGCGCAAATTACATGGTTTTTTTTACAGTACTAGGGATAGGTGCAAGCACTAAGGTCTATGTCGACTGCACTCCAGTGCTTTCACAAAAATTAAAAAAAATAGAAAATTTCCAAAAGTTTTCAGCCATACAGAATTATTTTACTTTGTAATCTGTGTTTGCCAGTCAAGCCTACTCAGGGGACAACCTCTACTGAGAGACCACCTGTGTTAGGAGACTACTTTCAGAACTCCCTATTTCAGTTTTCAAATGAACCTGTTTATAGAGACCACTTCCTGAGGTTGGCCTTTTAATTCAAGTTCAACAATAAAAGTTTTGAAATCCAACTTCATAGAAGGAGAAAGGAAAGAGGATCTGAACTGTTTGTTTTTTCTCAGCTGATATTAAATTTCATAAAGTACCAAATGTCTAAGAATGTGGTTCATTGATTAAAGACAAATGAAAATCAATCTTAAACCCTAGCAGAGTCTTACCCAACGTAAATATTGATTGCATGATGTGAGGTACTGCTATACTGCAGAATCGTGCATTTGTGAGACTACGCTATTACCGTATGATTTATAGTACCATTCCGCTTATACTCTTTTGAATTGTCGGGATTTCAAGGTCCAATAGCCACATAATCGGTTCTGACAAGCCAAAAAGTTCTGAATTGAAATAGCGGAGATGTTTATGATGACAACACACGCCAACGCACAATGTTGGTTTTGCCCGTTGTGGACTGATTAGGTTTAGATCTGGTTTAAATTCTTATCATAGATATTTTGATTTACATTCCCTGGGTTAGTTACTAGTATTAGTCCCATGGGCTAGCTATGTCCAAAAGCCCTTTCTTCAAAAGAATCAAACAGTAATTAGTATTGATAATTTAATGAACTTCTTCTTAAGTAATTTATCATTAGCCTAATGTTTCAGTATCTTATATACAGTTTATATTTTTTTTTATTTGGAGATACAATTTTGTTAAAATTTGCCATGGCTGATAATGATTATGACAAATACCAATGTTTACCTATATTTAGTCAAATCTTATAATAAGTACCAGCTGTTAACAGAAAAAAGTTAAGAATATTCTTAAAAGATTGATAGTTAATGGAAAGGCAGGTGATGTTGACAGACAGGTAACATAACAAAAAGAAGGAGTTAGTCAATTATTTAAAAAGTTTGACTGTAGTTACAGACAGGTGGTCTCTTAGGCAGGTTTGTCTTTATAGTCAGGTGGTCTCTTAGGCATACAGGTTTGACTGTAGTTACAGACAGGTGGTCTCTAAGGCAGGTTTGTCTGTAGTTATAGACTGGTGGTCTCTGAGGTAGGTTTGAGTGTAGTTATAGACCGGTGGTCTCTAAGGCAGGTTTGATTGTAGTTATAGACAGGGGGTCTCTTAGGAATATTTGACTGTAGTTATAGACAGAGGGTCTCTAAGGCAGGTTTGACTGTAGTTATAGACAGGTGGTCTCTCAGGCATATTTTACTGTAGTTATAGACAGGTGGTCTCTAGGGCAGGTTTGACCGTAGTTATAGACAAGGGGTCTCTAAGGCACGTTTGACTGTAGCTATAGACAGGGGGTCTCTAAGGCAAGTTTGACTATATTTAAAGACAGGCGGTCTCTAAGGCAGGTTTGACTGTAGTTATAGACAGGTGGTCTCTCAGGCATATTTTACTGTAGTTATAGACAGGTGGTCTCTCAGGCATATTTTACTGTAGTTATAGACAGGTGGTCTCTTAGGCGGGTTTGTCTGTATAGACAGGTGGGCTCTTAGGCAGGTTTGTCTGTATAGTCAGGTGGTCTCTTAGGCAGGTTTGCCTGTATAGACAGGTGGTCTCTCAGGCATATTTTACTGTAGTTATAGACAGGTGGTCTCTCAGGCATATTTTACTGTAGTTATAGACAGGTGGTCTCTCAGGCATATTTTACTGTAGTTATAGACAGGTGGTCTCTTAGGCGGGTTTGTCTGTATAGACAGGTGGTCTATTAGGCATACAGGTTTGACTGTAGTTACAG
Organism: Mizuhopecten yessoensis; assembly: GCF_002113885.1. Classification (NCBI taxonomy): domain Eukaryota; kingdom Metazoa; phylum Mollusca; class Bivalvia; order Pectinida; family Pectinidae; genus Mizuhopecten; species Mizuhopecten yessoensis. Next base: position 930,411 of record NW_018406841.1, read on the forward strand.
ACAGGTGGTCTCTAAGGCAGGGTTGACTTTAGTTATAGACAGGTGGTCTCTAGGGCAGGTTTGACCGTAGTTATAGACAGGTGGTCTCTTAGGCGGGTTTGTCTGTATAGACAGGTGGTCTTTTAGGCATACAGGTTTGACTAGTTACAGACAGGTGGTCTCTTAGGCAGGTTTGTCTGTATAGTCAGGTGGTCTCTTAGGCAGGCTTGTCTGTATAGTCAGGTGGTCTCTTAGGCATACAGGTTTGACTAGTTACAGACAGGGGGTCTCTTAGGCAGGTTTGTCTGTATAGACAGGAGGTCTCTTAGGCAGGTTTGTCTGTATTGACAGGTGGTCTCGAAGGCATGTTTTTCTGTAACTATAGACAGGTAGTCTCTAAGGCAGGTTTGACTGTAGTTATGGACAGGTGGTCTCTGAGGTAGGTTTGACTATATTTAAAGACAGGTGGTCTCTAAGGCAGGTTTGACTTTAGTTATAGACAGGTGGTCTCTAAGGCAGGTTTGACCGTAGTTATAGACAAGTGGTCTCTAAGGCACGTTTGACTGTAGTTATTGACAGGGGGTCTCTAAGGCAGGTTCGACTATAGTTAAAAACAGGTGGTCTCTTAGGCAGGTTTGTCTGTATAGACAGGTGGTCTCTGTTATAGACTGGTGGTCTATAAGGCAGGTTTGACTGTAGTTATAGGCAGGTGGTCTCTAAGGCATATTTGACTGTAGTTATAGGCAGGTGGTCTCTAAGGCATATTTGACTGTAGTTATAGACTGGTGGTCTCTAAGGCAGGTTTGACTGTAGTTATAGACTGGTGGTCCCTAAGGCAGGTTTGACTGTAGTTATAGACTTGTGGTCTCTAAGGCAGGTTTGACTGTAGTTATAGACTGGTGGTCTATAAGGCAGGTTTGACTGTAGTTATAGACAGGTGGTCTCTAAGGCAGATTTGACTTTAGTTATAGACAAGTGGTCTCTAGGGCAGATTTGTCTAGTTATAGACAGGGGTTCTCTAAGGCAGGTTTGACTAGTTATAGACAGGTGGTCTCTAAGGCAGGTTTAACTATAGTTATAGAAAAGTGGTCTCTTAGTTAGGTTTGACTGTAATTACAGACAGGTGGTCTTTAGTTAGGTTTGACTGTAATTATAGACAGGTGGTCTCTAAGGCATGTTTGAGTGTAGTTATAGACAGGTGGTCTCTAAGGCAGGTTTGACTAGTTATAGACAGGTGGTCCCTAAGGCAGATTTGACTGTAGTTATAGACAGGTGGTCTCTAAGGCATGTTTGACTGCATGTAGTTATAAACAGGTGGTCTTTAAGGCAGGTTTGACTGTAGTTGTAGACAGGTGATCTCTAAGGCAGGTTTGACTAGTTGTAGACAGGTGGTCTCTAAGACAGGTTTGTGTGTAGTTACAGACAGGTGGTCTCTAAGGCAGGTTCAACTGTAGTTATAGACAGGTGGTCTCTAAGGCAGGTTCGACCGTAGTTATAGACAGGGGGTCTCTAAGGCAGGTTCGACTGTAGTTATAGACAGGGGGTCTCTAAGGCAGGTTCGACTGTAGTTATAGACAGGTGGTCTCTAAGGCATGTTTGACTGCATGTAGTTATAGACAGGTGGTCTTTAAGGCAGGTTTGACTGTAGTTGTAGAGAGGTGGTCTCTAAGGCAGGTTTGACTAGTTGTAGACAGGTGGTCTCTAAGACAGGTTTGTGTTTAGTTACAGACAGGTGGTCTCTAAGGCAGGTTCAACTGTAGTTATAGACAGGGGGTCTCTAAGGCAGGTTCGACTGTAGTTATAGACAGGTGGGCTCTAAGGCAGGTTTGACTAGTTATAGACAGGTGGGCTCTAAGGCAGGTTTGACTAGTTATAGACAGGTGGTCCCTAAGGCAGGTTTGACTGTAGTTATAGACAGGTACGTGGTCTCTTAGGCAGGTTCGACTGTAGTTATAGACAGGTGGTCTCTAAGACAGGTTTTTGTGTAGTTACAGATAGATGGTCTCTAAGGCAGGTTTGTCTGTAGTTATAGACAGGTGGTCTCTAAGACAGGTTTGACTGTAGTTATAGACAGGTGGTCTCTAAGGCAGGTTCGACTGTAGTTATAGACAGGTGGTCTCTAAGGCACGTTTGACTGTAGTTATAGACAGGGGGTCTCTTAGGCAGGTTTGACTAGTTATAGACAGGGGGTCTCTAAGGAACGTTTGACTGTAGTTATAGACAGGTGGTCTCTAAGGCAGGTTTGACTAGTTATAGACAGGTGGTCTCTAAGGCAGGTTTGACTGTAGTTATAGACAGGTACGTGGTCTCTTAGGCAGGTTCGACTGTAGTTATAGACAGGTGGTCTCTAAGACAGGTTTTTGTGTAGTTACAGATAGATGGTCTCTAAGGCAGGTTTGACTGTAGTTATAGACAGGTGGTCTCTAAGGTAGGTTTGAGTGTAGTTATAGACAGGTGTTCTCTAAGGCACGTTTGAGTGTAGTTATAGACAGGTGGTCTCTAAGGCACGTTTGACTAGTTATAGACAGGGGGTCTCTAAGGCAGGTTTGACTGTAGTTATAGACAGGTACTCTCTAAGGAAGGTTTGAGTGTAGTTATAGATAGGTGGTCTCTAAGGCACGTTTGACTGTAGTTATAGACAGGTGGTCTCTAAGACAGGTTTGTGTGTAGTTACAGATAGGTGGTCTCTAAGGCAGGTTCAACTGTAGTTATAGACAGGGGGGCTCTAAGGCAGGTTTGACTGTAGTTATAGACAGGGGGTCTCTAAGGCAGGTTCGACTAGTTATAGACAGGGGGTCTCTAAGGCAGGTTCGACTGTAGTTATAGACAGGTACGTGGTCTCTTAGGCACGTTTACCTACTATCTATTTAGACAGTAAGGTCAGTCGAAAGCTGGTGCTTGTGACATTTTTTCATACAGTCTTTAAATAATGTAGCTGTGGTAAATGATGTTAATTTGGACATATATAAACTTTATATAAGTTGAAGGATATTTTCATTTCCTTTGTAGCCATAAGTCTGTCTCAAAGTATGCTCAAGTTTCCAGTCTGATGCTAAAGGCAGTTCTTGCTCATGTAGGCAATTGCATATCATATCTTTTGTCAGATTTAAAATTCTTCCTATTGCTACGCATCAATATCAATTTTCAAGGAAACGCACACCCTGTGTCGGATTGTATTTCAAAACGTTGCGTTGGGTTGACATCAGGACCTTGGGTTTCCCTGAATGTCTTTCCTTGTGTTGACATCCATATACAGTTGGAAGCACATTCTGGCATGAAACACGGAAATAGCGGCGCCAAATTACATAACCGAAGTGACAGGCCCGCCTGGTATGCTATTGACAAGAGATTTTTGTAGCCTAATGTCCGCCCATTTTAGCCCTGTCATCTGATCCTACTCCAGATCTCGGACAGGACAATCACACGGAAACTGGCAGATTGTCGTCTGCTACTTTGGCGTCATTTGTTGTCGGCTGCTTACAATATTTTACTGTGGGGTATCACACGGAACAGTTTCCTTCAGAAAAGATTTTACAGAAAAATAACTGCACTATAAAACTTTGACTTTTTATGGTCAAAGTCACTGGGAAAATAGACAAAAAAAAGGGGAGGAAATGTCGTCAAAAACTTGAATTGGAATAGAACAGTTTTTCCTTTTCAGATAAAGAAGATATATAAACGAGGATTAACTTTTGGGAACTAAGATGTTTGAAAATAAGCCCATACATGAGTTATAGTTATAAGTATCGTTCAATCACCATTTCTTAACTATATTTTTATGATCTTATATTTTGTCTGATTTAGCGAGAAAGATTCCTGTTATGTTTTTCCAAACCCTTGTTCAGAAACTATTAGACACCAAAAGTAAATAAGAATAAAATTCAACTTTATGGTCCTGTTATTTTCGGAATGATTTTCCCAACAGTGTGCTAAAGTAGTTTGATTCTCTTAACCCTTTCAACACTGTAGACCATAATGGACTCATCCATATCAATGTATGGTAGAGTCTACTTATTACATAGGGGTGAAAGGGTTAAGTGAAGAATATTGTTTATAATTTAAGCTTCTCAAGCAAGTCATATTTTTCTCCAGCTCTTTTTTGTGTCACCAGTGTAACGTGAGGCGTTATTTAGGTTTTACTTTGTCGGCATCGGTAGCGTCGTCCGATACAAGGTTTCTGTACGATAACTTCAGTTCCCTTGGTTTGATTGAACTCAAACCTGGTACACATATTGTATACTTAAATATAGCTCGCATGAGTTCGCATTTCAGAAGTTAACATGCATTTTTGGTGGAATTAAGCCCTTTTTATTGCCAAATAAGGGCATTATGTAGTAAATCCATGAACTTTTTTTTTTGTTTTTTAATCAATTCCTTTCAAATTTTTATACGGTAATGCTGGAAGCAATAATGTTCAACATATATAATACAGGTTTTTCCGTCGAATTTCAATCTTCCGCATTTTGGCATATCACACTTGACATAGCAACGTTATTCCTCATTTTTGCCGTTAGTTTTTGCTTATTTACGCGATAACTCAAGCAAAAATACTTTTCTCACTAAAACCTTTGAGCAGGCCACACACATCCACTCATGAGGAATTCTTGTTAGAAATTTTCAAGTTGCCTTATGATGTCATAAAAAAAATTGCCATTTCAAAGCCTGTTTAGGGTAACTTATAATAATGGACCTGTTGGATCAGGAGGTGAATGTTTACTGATCTGGTAAACTCTAACATGACAAGCAAGTGAAATGGCTGGAAAAAAATTGGAACAAATCTTAGATACATATATGCAACATTTTCGTATCCTGATATCGTGAAATACTGCTGTTTCTGATTTGATGGCTGTTTTTTCTTTGCAAATCGTAAGAAATTGATGTTATAGGTAAATTGAGTTATTGAATAATGGCATACTTTAAGTGTAGATATTTTCTGACACTGCTGAAGAGGGTCCTCATCCATTCTCTTCAGGAAACCTATAATAAAATTGCAGGCCTGGCCCTTGATCAATTTGTCCGGTCAGATCCTGAATTGATCTGCCTTTTGTCTGGAGAATAGATGTCTCACCCATCTGAGGTAGAAGACCGGCGATTGTTCTTAATCGGAGAGAGACACGAGGTGGGGGATTGTATTGTTCTGTATACCAGATACAAGGTCAAATACTAAAACAGGTTTTTGAACAATTTCGTAAGCTCTGTCAACTTAAACTTACTTTCATGCAAAAACTTGCAGCGCCAGTTTTAACATATTTTTTATTAATACGTAATTGCTCCTATTTTGATGCTGAACATAAGCTGATCATAAGGTAGTTGAAAATTTTGAAATATTTCTCTAAATTCAATTAAATATTCCTGAAGAAGCTCTCTTGAGGGTTTGTGGAACTTATCACACTTTTGAATATCGGGATTGGAGGTATATGGTGTCATCCCAAACTGACACACATTGTATTGCCATTTGAAAAAAAATCTATTATTTAGAATCCCGAGTTTCGTCTGTGGGTTGAGATATGTTGTACCACAAGGCTAGGGTAATGTGTGGGCTTTTCGCAACAGATTTGTAAACTGACATGAAAATTGGAACTCTTCTGTGTTGCCATGACGGTCTGGGTCTGTCTGACTATCTTGCAAAGCGAAAGTGTATGTAATTATGCAACTTTATTGTGCCTTAGCTGATGAAACCAGAGAGGCCTTTGGTTAGCTGCCGCCCTGTCTCCCAGCTTGTGGCTTCGTCTTGTCGTGATTTCTAATGTAACATCAAATCTTCTGTAAGGTCATATAATTTATATCCTGTTGATTTTTTTTTGTATGAAACTAAGATTTATTGATAGATTTTGCTCAAGTCTGTGGTTTTGTAAAATTAACAACTCACGATGGCTGACTCAGAAGCAACACTTTTAGTGTGATTTTCATTACAAATTTTCAGAGGATCTACAGTGACAATCAAACATATCTAAATTGGTGGTTTGACATGTTATGCCTTTGCAATAGCCGTGGTCATAGAACACTTGTGTTCACTAATGATAGTGCTATTCAAGGGCCATTGTGTAGTACTGTCACACCGAAATGTCTTTGGGGTATAAAAGAGCATCTACACATCCTCTAGTGGCATTTCATAAAATCAGTCCAACTACAAGTGTCCTGGATAATTTCATCCATAGGAAAGAGTTGATAAAAAAGCGAAACCAAAAGAAAGATGTTCCATAGAGGCCGCATCAATGTCTATATGCCTCACTTCTGCAGGAGGTGGACAAGACGAGGTAACCGCAGACAATAAACTACATCAGGACAATCATGTTCTGTCACTGGGCCTACATCAGGACAGTCATGTTCTGTCACTGAGTCTACATCAGGACAATAATGTTCTGTCACTGAGCCTACATCAGGACAATTCTGTTCTGTCACAATTCTGTTATGTCACAGGGCATACATCAGGACAATCATGTTCTGTCACTGAGTCTACATCAGGACAATAATGTTCTGTCACTGAGCCTACATCAGGACAATCATAGTCTGTCACTGGGCTTACATCAGGACAGTCATGTTCTGTCACTGAGTCTACATCAGGACAATAATGTTCTGTCACTGAGCCTACATCAGGACAATTATGTTCATGTTCTGTCACTGCCTACATCAGGACAATCATGTTCATGTTCTGTCACTGCCTCCATCAGGACAATCATGTTCATGTTCTGTCACTGCCTACATCAGGACAATCATGTTCATGTTCTGTCACTGCCTCCATCAGGACAATCATGTTCATGTTCTGTCACTGCCTCCATCAGGACAATCATGTTCATGTTCTGTCACTGCCTACATCAGGACAATCATGTTCATGTTCTGTCACTGCCTACATCAGGACAATCATGTTCTGTCACTGAGTCTACATCAGGACAATAATGTTCTGTCACTGAGCCTACATCAGGACAATTCTGTTCTGTCACAGAGCCTACATCAGGACAATCATGTTCTGTCAATGCCTACATCAGGACAATCATGTTCTGTTAATGCCTACATCAGGACAATCATGTTCTGTCAATGCCTACATCAGGACAATCATGTTCTGTTAATGCCTACATCAGGACAATCATGTTCTGTCACTGAGTCTACATCAGGACAATAATGTTCTGTCACTGAGCCTACATCAGGACAATTATGTTCATGTTCTGTCACTGCCTACATCAGGACAATCATGTTCTGTCACTTGGCCTACATCAGGACAATTCTGTTCTGTTACTGAGTCTACATCAGGACAATCATGTTCTGTCACGGAGCCTACATTAGAACAATCATGTTCTGTCACTGGGCCTACATCAGTACAATCATGTTCTGTCACTGGGCCTACATCAGTACAATCATGTTCTGTCACTGGGCCTACATCATGACAATTCTGTTCTGTCACTGAGTCTACATCAGGACAATCCTGTTCTGTCACTGGGCTACATCAGGACAATCATGTTCTGTCACTGGGCTACATCAGGACAATCATGTTCTGTCATTTGGCCTACATCAGGGCAATCATGTTTTGTCACTGAGCCTACATCAGGACCATCATGTTCATGATCTGTCACTGCCTACATCAGGACAATCATGTTCATGTTCTGTCACTGCCTCCATCAGGACAATCATGTTCATGTTCTGTCACTGCCTACATCAGGACAATCATGTTCTGTCACTTGGCCTACATCAGGACAATTCTGTTCTGTTACTGAGTCTACATCAGGACAATCATGTTCTGTCTCTGGGCTACATCAGGACAATCATGTTCTGTCACTGAATCTACAACAGGCCTATTTGTCACTGCCTACATCAGGACAATCATGTTCATGTTCTGTCACTGCCTACATCAGGACAATCATGTTCATGTTCTGTCACTGCCTACATCAGGACAATCATGTTCATGTTCTGTCACTGCCTCCATCAGGACAATCATGTTCATGTTCTGTCACTGCCTCCATCAGGACAATCATGTTCATGTTCTGTCACTGCCTCCATCAGGACAATCATGTTCATGTTCTGTCACTGCCTCCATCAGGACAATCATGTTCATGTTCTGTCACTGCCTACATCAGGACAATCATGTTCATGTTCTGTCACTGCCTACATCAGGACAATCATGTTCATGTTCTGTCACTGCCTCCATCAGGACAATCATGTTCATGTTCTGTCACTGCCTCCATCAGGACAATCATGTTCATGTTCTGTCACTGCCTCCATCAGGACAATCATGTTCATGTTCTGTCACTGCCTCCATCAGGACAATCATGTTCATGTTCTGTCACTGCCTACATGAGGACAATCATGTTCATGTTCTGTCACTGCCTACATGAGGACAATCATGTTCATGTTCTGTCACTGCCTACATCAGGACAATCATGTTCATGTTCTGTCACTGCCTACATCAGGACAATCATGTTCTGTCACTGAGCCTACATCAGGACAATCCTGTTCTGTCACTGGGCTTACATCAGGACAGTCATGTTCTGTCACTGAGTCTACATCAGGACAATCCTGTTCTGTCACTGGGCTACATCAGGACAATCATGTTCTGTCACAGGGCCTACATCAGGACAATTCTGTTCTGTCACTGGGCCTACATCAGCACAATTCTGTTCTGTCACTTAGCCTACATCAGGACAATTATGTTCTGTCACTGGGCCTACATCAGCACAATTCTGTTCTGTCACAGGGCCTACATCAGGACAATCATCTACATCAGGACAATCATGTTCTGTCACTGAGCCTACATCAGGACAATCATGTCCTGACACTGGGCCTACATCAGGACAATTCTGTTCTGTCACTGCATGGGCATACATGGGCCTACATCAGGACAATCATGTTCTGTCACTGAGCCTACATCAGGACAATCATGTTCTGTCACTGGGCCTACATCAGGACAATTCTGTTATGTCACAGGGCCTACATCAGGACGATTCTGTTATGTCACAGGGCCTACACCAGGACAATCATGTTCTGTCACTGAATCTACAACAGGACCATTCTGTTCTGTCACAGGGCCTACAGGACAATTCTGTTATGTCACAGGGTCTACATCAGAACAATCATGTTCTGTCACTGAGCCTACATGAGGACAATTCTTTTCTGTAACTGAGCCTACATCAGAACAATCATGTTCTGTCACTGAGCTTACATCAGGACAATTCTGTTCTGTAACTGAGCCTACATCAGGACAATCATGTTCTGTCACTGAGCCTACATCAGGACAATCATGTTCTGTCACTGAGCCTACATTAGGACAATCATGTTCTGTCACTGAGCCTACATTAGGACAATCATGTTCTGTCACTGAGCCTACATTGGGACAATTCTGTTATGTCACAGGGCCTACATCAGGACAATCATGTTCTGTCACTGAGCCTACATCAGGACAATCATGTTCTGTAACTGCCTACATCAGGACAATCTTGTTCTGTCACTGCCTACATCAGGACAATCATGTTCTTTAACTGCCTACATCAGGACAATCGTGTTCTGTCACTGAGCCTACATCAGGACAATCATGTTCTGTCACTGGGCCTACATCAGGACAATCATGTTCTTGTTCTGACACTGCCTTTATTACATCAGGACAATTCTGTTCTGTCACTGAGCCTACATTGGGACAATTCTGTTCTGTCACTGAGCCTACATCAGGACAATCATGTTCTGTCACTGGGCCTACATTAGGACAATCATGTTTTGTCACTGGGCCTACATCAGGACAATTATGTTCTGTCACTGAGCCTACATCAGGACAATTCAATTCTGTCACTGGGCCTACATCAGGTCAATCATGCTCTGTAACTGAGCCTACATAAGGACAGTCATGTTCTGTCACTGGGCCTACATCAGGACAATTCTGTTCTGTAACTGAGCCTACATCAGGACAATTCTGTTCTGTCACTGAGCCTACATCAGGACAATCATGTTCTGTCACTGAGCCTACATCAGGACAGTCATGTTCTGTCACTGCCTACATCAGGACAATCATGTTCTTTAACTGCCTACATCAGGACAATCGTGTTCTGTCACTGAGCCTACATCAGGACAATCATGTTCTGTCACTGGGCCTACATCAGGACAATCATGTTCTTGTTCTGACACTGCCTATATTACATCAGGACAATTCTGTTCTGTCACTGAGCCTTCATTGGGACAATTCTGTTCTGTCACTGAGCCTACATCAGGACAATCATGTTCTGTCACTGGGCCTACATTAGGACAATCATGTTTTGTCACTCGGCCTACATCAGGACAATTATGTTCTGTCACTGAGCCTACATCAGGACAATTCAATTCTGTCACTGGGCCTACATCAGGTCAATCATGCTCTGTAACTGAGCCTACATAAGGACAGTCATGTTCTGTCACTGGGCCTACATCAGGACAATTCTGTCCTGTAACTGAGTCTACATCAGGACAATCATGTTTTGTCACTGGGGCTACATCAGGACAATTATGTTCTGTCGCTGGGCCTACATCAGGACAATCATGTTCTGTCACTGAGCCGACATCAGGACAATTCTGTTCTGTTACCGAGCCTACATCAGGACAATAATGTTCTGTCACTGAGCCTACATCAGGAGAATCATGGGCATGTTCTGTCACTGCCTACATCAGGACAATCATGTCCTGACACTGGGCCTACATCAGGACAACTCTGTTCTGTCACTGCATGGGCATACATCAGGACAATTCTGTTCTGTAACTGAGTCTACATCAGGACAATCATGTTTTGTCACTGGGGCTACATCAGGACAATTATGTTCTGTCACTGGGCCTACATCAGCTCAATCATGCTCTGTAACTGAGCCTTCATAAGGACAGTCATGTTCTGTCACTGGGCTTACATCAGGACAGTCATGTTCTGTCACTGGATGTCACAGGGCCTACATCAGAACAATCATGGTCTGTCACTGAGCCTACATCAGGACATTGATGTTCTGTCACTGCCTATATTACATCAGCACAATCATGTTCTGTCACTGGGCCTCCATCAGGACACTCATGTTCTGTCACTGGGCCTCCATCAGGACACTCATGTTCTGTCACTGGGCCTTCATCAGGACAATCATGTTCTGTGACTGCCTATATTACATCAGGACGATCATGTTCTGTCACTGGGCCTCCATCAGGACACTCATGTTCTGTCACTGGGCCTTCATCAGGACAATCATGTTCTGTCACTGAGCCTACATCAGGACAATCATGTTCTGTCACTGCCTATATTACATCAGGACAATCATGTTCTGTCACTGGGCCTACATCAGGACAATTATGTTCTGTCACTGGGCCTACATCAGGACAATCATGTTCTGTCACTGGGCCTACATCAGGACAATCATGTTCTGTCACTGGGCCTTCATCAGGACAATCATGTTCTGTCACTGTGCCTACAGGGTAACCTGTCCCCCAAACAGCCATCCAATCTAGAATGTTTGACTTTGTTTCAATCCCATTGGTCAGGAGTGTTTTCAACTTCTGATGGTCAGGGGTAACTTTTGCCATACATTTTAACACAGTGCTTTAAGAATTGTATAGATATTATTCATTTCCACTGTATAGTGACAAATGAGGGGCATTATATTGAGGTTTTACTGTAAAGTGACAAATGAGGGGCATTATATTGAGGTTTTACTGTATAGTGACAAAGGAGGGGCATTATATTGAGGTATAACTGTATAGTGACAAATGAGGGGCATTATATTGAGGTTTTACTGTATAGTGACAAAGGAAGGGCATTATATTGAGGTTTTACTGTTTAGTGACAAATGAGGGACATTATATCAAGGTTTTACTGTATAATGACAAATGAGGGTGTTATGTAGAGGTTTTACTGTGTTCTGTCTTCGATTGAATGGATGGTATAAGAAGGCTGTACACAAAGTAACAGCTGTCAATGTTAATAGGCCACGTCACCATATCTGACTTTTATCACTCTCATATGACCTTATATTCAATCTTCTTGTGGTAGACTTAACCTGACACTTTTATTCTTGGAGCCTTAATTATCAGAAGACAGTGTGTATTTTTAACCTGGTAGGCAAATCAGTGTGCGAAGACATATACTACCTTAAACATTATACTTATTATTTGTGTTAAGATTAACTCTTAGCTAGGATATATTTACCTGTGTTTTCTGTTAGAGTTGAGAACGTATGCAATCCTCAACACTATACATGATTTCTGTTAGAGTTAAGGGTATATGCTACCGAAAATTATAATGTCATACCTATGAATTCTGTTTGAGTTGAGGACATATGCTATCTTACACACTATGCCTGTGATTTCTGTTAGAATTAAGGCTAGGCCTATATGCTATCTTTTCTTTTTGATAGGGGTGGGGAAATTGGGATCTACAGGGTTTGCTGTAGAATTTTAAACCTGTTTAAAGAGTCGGGGGGGGGGGGCAACTGTTGATATGTCTTGGTAGGAATGATAATGATCCAGATGATACTTAACAAGGTGATAAAATGTGTAACATCTCTTTTCTATATCATTCATTTTTTTTAGAAATTAAAAATTAAAAATTAAAAAAATCCATTTCTCAATATGCTTTTTTTATTTATTAATTCAATATTTTGAAAATATACTTAGATGACACATTTGCATTCACAATTTGCATTTGTTCTCATGGTCAGAGATGTCTGGACATACACACATATGTAGCGGTCCCTTTAATTTAGTACCAGTCATTTGAGCGCTGATGAAACTGGACACAGATTTCATTATCAGACAATAAGATTATCAGCACATGATGTGATCATGATGTGTTTGCCCTGTGGCTATATTTAGGTCTAATAACGTTTATCAGGCATCCAGATGTCCATGTATGGTACTTATTAACATTGATGGTATAGGTGGTGAAAAACGATGCTCAGGGGCCATAATTCTGTTCTATCTACTAGCAAAAATTGCAGGTTTAATGTATTAGGTAGCATATACCCTTAACTCTAACACAAATCACAGGTATAATGTATAAGGTAGCATATACCCTTAACTCTAACAAAAATCACAGGTATAATGTGTAAGGTAGCATATACTCTTAACTCTAACTCAAATTGCAGGTATAATGTGTAAGGTAGCATATACCCTTAACTCTAACACAAATCACAGATACAATGTGTAAGGTAACATATCCCCTTAACTCTAACACAAATCACAGGTATAATGTGTAAGGTAGCATATACCCTTAACTCTAACTCAAATTGCAGGTATAATGTGTAAGGTAGCATATACCCTTAACTCTAACACAAATCACAGATATAATGTGTAAGGTAACATATACCCTTAACTCTAAGACAAATCACAGGTATAATGTATAAGGTAGCATATACCCTTAACTCTAACACAAATCACAGGTATAATGTGTAAGGTAGCATATATATATAGAGGTTACACAACGAGTGGTTGTTGAATATGGTATTTATTTCACTCGAGTTAGTTAATTTTCAAAAGTTACAAAAGACACGAGCTTTAGCGAGTGTCTTTAAAGCTCGTGTCTTTTGTAACTTTTGAAAATTAACTAACTCGAGTGAAATAAATACCATACTCCACAACCACGGGTCGTGTGATCTGTTTCTACCACAATCTCATGATCAGTCGGAAATAACATACGCACATGTATTTGTTGACAAGGCTGGCGTAGTGATATGACCCATTTGTAAAAGGTCACTCATTGATATTCAAAAATGACTTTTTTTTTTTACAAATCTAATAATTGTCAAAATTAATGTTTCGGCAACGATTTCATGAAAAATTATAATAGATGAACAACTTTAAACATTGGGAGTAGCAGTATTGCATTAATTTATATAAATTAACCACAGAATATATGCGCGTAAGCATATCGTACGAAGTCTGCCTCCCGCCAAGTGACGAAGACAAACTTATCGCTGTCAATGTCCAAAACCATAGGTCTACGTTTCTTCGTGACGGTTCTTTGGTTGACGTTTATAGTGACAGTTCAGCCATAGTCAGACCGTCCAAATAGCGATAACGGGACGTTGGGAGAACGAAATATTTTCCGACACAGTGACAGATCTTGTTTTGGTTTCACAACCTGGACACGCAATGGTGTGAGGTCGAAATGATATTGAGCTTCTGTAGCAATTTTGCCTGAAACTAGCGATCAAATCTTTAAGTATCATCTTCTTTTAATATTGCCTTAATAGCCCCCTTTTCCGCATAACCTCACAAAGTCACCAACATTTGTCGAATGTTGACAGCAGACGACGTAAACAAAACAGCCCGTGGCAAAAAGCGTGTGGAAAAAGTCGTCCCGGTCAAAGTTCATCTTCTCGACCAATCAAAACTTGTGTAGGTCATATACCACGTGTGGTATATAACTCCTATTTATCTAACAGTCTGCATGTTTATACAATGATCTGAGAGTGGAATAACACAGCGTATTGTGGTAGAAACCCTTAACTCTAACACAAATCACAGGTATAATGCGTAAGGTAGTATATACCCTTTACTCTAACACAAATCACAGGTATAATGTGTTAGGTAGCATATACCCTTAACTCTCACACAAATCACAGGTATAATGTGTAAGTTTACCCTTAACTTTAACACAAATTACAGGTATATTGGAGGTTGTTGTGTTGTGGCATTAAATTTGTTGTTAAAATTAAATATCAAGAAAAGTCTAAATGGAGGGTTTTGAAAACCCCAGTGGATTTTGGGAAGTGTCATCTAAGGTTTAGCTATTCAGGTGAATTAGACTTAGTATTATGACAATATTGGTTGAACAAATGACACTTCACAAATCATTCGTCCCAAGGTGACATCAGAATCCTGTTGAATAAGCTTGAACTTCAAACACCAAATTTCAATGATATCAGAAAGAGGCTTTATGAAGTGGCACCACAGATCTAGACCTGACACTTTGAGGTGTTGTTTTTTTATTTCATTGTTCATTGGGCTGTTTTATATGGAAAAATGATATCTTAAGTATCAATAAAAAGAATCCTTATTGATATTTTTCATGATCTGACATTTTTCGCTAATACTTATACTGCCTTGGACTATACTTAGTACTGGCCAGTAATGTTAAACAGACCACGGAGAAGACATCATGCACTCCTAGAAATTTCCATTGACTAAACCTGACAAAGGAATTAGATTTATATTTCTCATTAAACCCTGTAGAATATGGTCTTATTCCAATTGTATGCCCACGGAGCTGATTCGATCTGAGTTTATCTCATTGCCGCTACCAGCTTACTTTATGAAACCAGATTTTATGAACAATTTAGTCTTAATCTCATGTAAAGATCATTTCAGTGCCACATTTTATTTCATTATCCCTGTCTTAACTTTTAATTTTAGTTCACAAGGGGCTTGGGGTACGAACAATGGAACAATGAACCCATCCTAGAAAATAGGATCGGATATCAATAAAATCTATAGGAGGCACGGTAGTTTAGTGGTAGGACGCCGGGCTCGTGACCGAAGGGTTGCGGGTTCGAGTCACTGCACGGCACTATGTTGTATCTTTGAGCAAGATAATTTACTCCACTTGTTCTAGTCTACTCAGCTGTAAATGAGTACGTGGTTGGGCAGTGCTAGAATTGTTGAATGCTAGCTTCGAGCGTCGAAATGGCAGCACCCCCTGGTTGCGAAGGCCCTATAACCACAGATAATAATTTGTGAACTGCTTTGAGATGACCTACGAACTAAGTTGTGATAGCGGTATATAAGAACCTCAAATTATAATCATTATTATTATAATAAAATACGTCAAAATCTTTTAAGTTTGAAGTCGTTTCTGTTTTTAGGTCACCTGAGCTTTAGCTCAAGTGACCTATAGCTATCCGTTTTCGTCCGTCGTCGTCCGTCGTCGTCCGTTAACATTTTACATTTCAAACTTAAAGTCAAGTTCTGCTGGGCCGATTGAACTGAAGGTTGGTAGGAATGATCGCCTCATGGTTCTGACAAAGTGTTGTTATTTTTCGGGTCGATCAGAAATCCAATATGGCCGCCACGGCCGCCATTTTGAAAACCTATTTCAAACTTAAAGTCAAGTTCTGCTGGACCGATTGAACTGAAAGTTGGTAGGAATGATCGCCTCATGGTCCTGACAAAGTGTTGTTATTTTTCGGGTCGATCAGAAATCCAATATGGCCGCCACGGCCGCCATTTTGAAAACCTATTTCAAACTTAAAGTCAAGTTCTGCTGGACCGATTGAACTTAAAGTTTGTAGGAATGATCGACTCATGGTCCTGACAAAGTGTTGTTATTTTTCGGGTCGTTCAGAAATCCAATATGGCCGCCACGTCCGCCATTTTGAAAAACTATTTCAAACTTAAAGTCAAGTTCTGCTAGGCCGATTGAACTGAAACTTTGTAGGAATGATTGACTCATGGTCCTGACAAAGTGTTGTTATTTTTCGGGTCGATCAGAAATCCAATATGGCCACCACGGCTGCCATTTTGAAAAACTATTTCAAACTTAAAGTAAAGTTCTACTTGGCCGATTGAACTGAAACTTTGTAGGAATGATCGAATCATGGTCCTGACAAAGTGTTGTTATTTTTCAGGTCAATCAGAAATACAATTTGGCTGCCATGGCCGCTATTTTGCTACTAAGTTCTAATAGGCCGATCTCACTTAAAATTGGTCTAGGAATGATCAGCTCATGGTCCTGACAAAGTTAAGTTACCATTATACTATTTTTTACTCAAATTGGTACATATTTCAACAACAAAAATAAATACTGTAGACTCAGGTGACCGTTTAGGCCCATGGGCCTCTTGTTAAGAATATTTTCCTGCTTCATTATGTTATCATTCCTTATTAAGAAACAATAAATCAAATCTTATTGGGAATAATAATATTTCATCACAAATTGTCAAAATATACGCCTCAGAGGATAAGACCGTTGGTTCATTGTGTGTCAATTTGTCTAGGGCATATATATACTCTGTCACTTTCAGTTGCCAAATTTTGTATGTGAATACCTCTGGGAATGCTACATACTAAAATTGTGTCTCGACATGTTCTAGGATATGCAGAGTTATGGCCCTTTGTTCACCGTTTATTACTTTGTTTGGGGAATATTTCATATGTTTATCTCTGACCTACGTTTCCAAAACTTTTATGGGAGTGTATATTGAAATGGCCCTCATTGTCATGTACTCTTGGAACAGTAACTTAACCATAAAGTTCTGCTCAAAATTGTCCCGATTTCATGATAATGTCGCCTTGTAATTAGCGCTAAAAATTATTCTAGGAAGTCAGCTGAATTTGTTTCTTGGAACTGAGTCCTGAGGTGCAATATTACTTCAAATATGGGTAGAGTGTGTATAACAAACACATTCAGGAAATAGAACTCTAGCTCATTTTAACTTTTGATGACATTTTTACTGTAACTGACAATGATGAAAAATGGCTGACTGCTTGTATATATGCTCCATTGCAGTGTCATTAGAAAAGTTAGAATCAGGTTCCTTCATATGTTTATATTGTATAGGATTCATCAAGAGTCTGTGACACCCTGATTACCCCAATGGTGTTCTGCAAATTTAGGTTCATGTCACATTTTACAACTAATAAATGTCCTTCAAAAAAAAACATTTTTTTTTTTTATTTAAACCTGGAGAAATTTGAACACCGTACACAAATTTAGCGAATTCTCGTGTTGCAGGGGGAAAACTGTGATAGAATTTGTAGGCCATAATTTGGTGCTTGTTTGGTTGTATTGTGAGATGGAAGCAATGCTAATGACAGCTTCTACAGTGGTGATCAAAGGCCTGTCAGAGAATCTACGGCAACTCAACGTCAGGTGCCCGCATGTGAGATAAGTCAATACTCCGTGAGTTGGGGGAAGAGTAACTAACTTTACATATTCCTCCTGACCTGCAGTCAATTTTACGCAACAAGGAGGTTTACGATTTTGATGTACGCGGTCTCCGAGCTGCGTCAACTTTACACTCGGTGGGGAAATTCAAGATTTATATACATGCAGGGATCTTACAGTAGATGTAGTCAACTTTATGTACGCTGTGGGGAAATTATAGTTTTGCTGTGCAGTTTGAGCGTTAGTCAACTTGACAATGTGGAGTAGTTTTAGGATTTTTATATGATCTATAAGAGCTGCTCTAGGAAATTCAAACATGAGGTCGGGGTGAGAATTTAAGATTATATGTGCTCCTGGAGATACAGTCGATTTTACACTGCAGGAAAAATAACTCAATTGCAGTCTGAAAATTACATGAGGGGAAATTTGTGACTTATATGTGCTCTGTGAACTGCAGTTTAACTCAACAGTGCTAGAGAATTCAATGTTTAATGTCATCTCCAAGACAGATAACGAAACTTCCTTGGAAATTATCATCTAACAAGTAGGCAATGGGCACTGCTGGATGATGATGTCTCTTCACTTATAAATCTCCAACAGGACAACAGTTGGAACTGCTCTGAGGAGAAGTTTAAAGAGCTGTTGCTATAGTCTACCCAGCTGCACAGTTTTGCATTTGGTTCTGGGAAGTAGTTTTGTGAAGTACTCGTGTCCTTCCAATAGAAAGGGACATAATTACTCTGAGAGGGTTTAGACAATATTTGTCACAGAAAGCTGCGAAATCAATTTAAATGACTCATTATTAAAATTAGATTTTGTGCCAATATGCTCAAAGTTTGAAGTGAAACTGAACATAAAAGAAAAACAAAGTCTTCGTTGTTTACATTTAATAAAACTTAAATCATTTCTGTTATATTTATACTTGTGTGTTGATAATTCAAGACATAAACAGTGCTAGATAGCCAATAAAAAGTCAGCAAAATGTCTTAATAAGTTATCTGTGGCCTATATTAAGGCCATTTTTTTTTATTTTTTTTTTATAATGAATTACAAATCACCATTTAAATATTTTTGCCTATTCTTATTTTAAAGGATGAACTATATATTGTGCTCCAACCATTAGCTAAGCACTGTTTTTTATCATTTGATGACACTTAATATAACGAATGAGACTATTAAGTGTCCTCAATAGAATGCAATAATAGTTTCAGTACATCATATGACCAAACAAACTTACCTTGAAATGAAAAATGACAACCTTTTAAAATGAAACCAGCTGTATTTGTTGTAGACTGTGTTATGCGTTCAGTTAAGTGGTGATAAGGGGGTGCTATTGTTATGTGATAGGAACGCGATTATTCCCAGACACTGTTGTGAGGAGCGGGTAATAGCACTTTCGCCAGCCCCTAGACATCAGCTAACAATCTCCCTCACCCTCGTAAGCAGGTGTGAAATACTTTACAGCACTGATATACCAGGTGTGATATTCAAAAAACTTAAAACCGCCCAAGGACAGACAGTTTGTTTAAACTTTTTTGGTGAAGTGTAATACAGACATTTTAACAGTTAAATTAGTATGATGTAGGGAACAAACCTACAAAAGTGTAATAGAACACCCTGTATACAACTGACAGCGATCCCAATTTTGTCAGCTCTTCGGTGTGAGGCGAGTTTGGCTCTGGCAGTCGCATAGCTTCAGTGCCTCGGGATTGACTAACATACAATCAACCTCATAGCCTGGTGGTAGGTGAATATAGACCCATGCATGCATTTCGCAAATCACTACCCCACATTATATAACGTGGTGCACTTCAATGAGGAGGGGCCCGGGTCATACAAATCATATTATTCCTTGGTGAGGCTTGTTGATATTACCCTAATCTCTGACCCTTTCATCTATTGTCTACAAGGCTCAAATTTTACGTGTACAAATGTAGGTACTTTAATTTAACTTTGAAAACAAGAAAAATAAAATTACCAAATAATTAAAGATCCAATTGGTCAGAAAGTGCATTAAAATTTGGTTGATTCCTTTACCGTACTTTTAGCACTCAAAATAAAAAGGGCATACTCAACGTAATCGGAGCCAAAACAATACTATGAGACAAATTGTATTAAAGGCAGATATAATTAGTTGTATTTTGAACGTGGAAATATTTAAATATTGCCATGTATGGAAATTTGTTGTGTTTTGTTTGGACTGCCCGTCTCTGATTTAGATTTGGCCAGGATTTACAGGAAATGAAATAACAATACAATGCTAACTATCCTGTGGGTAGGAACCGGCGTTCTAGATAAGATGTTTGAGTGGAAAGAGTGGAGCCATGTTTCTTACACTTAATAGCTACCCCATTATATAAGGTTAGAATAATACAAACTTGTGGACATTGGTCTCCTGTCCGCTGTTGTCACAAGTAAGGGAACAATATGTGGCATATAACATGTACTTCTGTCAAAATTGAATCCGCTGTTGTCACAAGTAAGGGAACAATATGTGGCATATAACATGTACTTCTGTCAAACTTGTCAATTGACACAAAGTAATAATCATTTCAATATCCTTGATTTTCTTGATTATTAAAAATAATTTAATCTTGCTTGTAACACGCATTTTCATTGGCTTACAAATTTATGTTATCAGCCCATAACATAAAAAAAATGACGTCGCCGTTTGTAACGTCCTTTTGATTGGCTGATACAGCAGCGCAATTATTTCTAAGAGAAAAGAGTCCACTTCTCAGTGATTTGTGTCAGAGTTATCTCCCTTACAAATATATATATGCTACCCGACAGACATATGATTTGTGTAATAGTTTAATCTTCCTTAAGGATATATGCTAGCCTACATATTATTCAATGTGATTTATTAAAGAGTTATCTCCCTTACAAATACATATATGCTACCCCACATGTGATTTGTTTTATAATTTAATCTCCCTTAAGGCTACATGCTACGCTACATATGCAATGTGATTTGTAAAAAGAGTTATCTCCCTTCAAGAAATTTGATTAGAATAATATTTTCTATTGGAATTCATAATAAGTGTTGCTTTAATAAGCTTATAGAAAAAATGGCCCTGATCAATTTTTGTTAATGTTTCAAATTTGTCATACTTGACGGCTCATTTTTCAAAGCCAGTATTATGCCTGCTTGCATACATTTCAACAATGACATCAGATAGTAAACATTAGTCCAAATTACCTCCCTTTTGTAGATCTCTTTTTGAAAGGCGATACATTTTATAGTATTAGGAAACATGGTCAGTATTCTTAAGGATTACATTAATTTTTCAATCAAATTATTGAAAAAGCATTTTTTATTTGAATATTTTCATTATATTTGACCCAATTTTAGCAGTCATTTTTTACCCTGAGTAAACTTTGTGTTTTAATTTGTTTGAAGTTATTTTCACCAGTACAATATCTTTGAATTTGAGATTTTTAGGGCTGCCAATGCTTAGAACACACAATTTATCCCAGAATGTTTTAAGATAAGGTTTATGTTTTGTATAGGAAGTATCTTATTATGTAGGTCAATAGAGTTTGTCATAAACCTCGTGAACGTGGGATTGCGATCAGCACAGGGAGACGAGATTTAGTCCCAGTAAGATTCAAGTGTCAATCTGTATTTCAGAACAGGGGTTTATCCTTGTTACCATCTCCTGTGATATAAATGGAATTGATTTCATGGAAATGGAACAAGCCATAAGATATGTTTTTACGGCATTTTTAACGAAACACTATCTGGGGAATATGATTCATGATTCTTGAGGATGGAGGTCAACCCATAAGGGTCAAAGGTCACAGTTGTAAGCTTGAAGGTGTTTCATAATCGGATTTATACTGTAGAACTTCATTATTTGTAGTCCTTGTTTGTATACACATCTCACGTTACTTAAAATTCCACCTCTGTTATCCCAACGGGGTGTTCTCAGTTCCCCCACTTTTTAGAGAACAAAGAAAAGTGTTGATTTAAGAAGACAATGGCAAACTAATTATAGTCTGTTTCATACTTACCCCACCGGTAACTTACCATCCCAACACCCACATATACCATAGACTTTGTCCCTGGGTTTTAATTAGAGATTTTGTCAAAACCCATTGACTGTGTTTATTACCTGATTCATCCCCGGAGACACATTTGAACTCTTCCAATTCAAAGGTTGGAATAGTTCATTATGAAATTTCAAGGGGAAGGGGGGGGGGAGTTATTGTTTTTGTCCACCTAGTATTCCTTATTAAACTTCCTTGTAAACTATAATTATAATTAACGAAGCTCCTTGGCTTAACCAATTAATGTTCGGGGAATAGGATTTTCTGATGATCTTGGAATCAAACTAGCAGCTGTTCAATCCAATACCAGACAGTTGTTTTAACAATTATAGCTACTATCAAGGAACAATGATTGAGTCAGAGCACGGTCTCTCATTGGGGGTATAACGTCATTAGTATATCCCTCCCTCAGTGTCAGTAAAGTAAGGTGAACATATATGTCTTTACTAAGAAGGTCAAACCTTGCGTAGTCCTATTTATTGATAAACCACACCATTTAGTTTGCAGCTGATGTGTTTTATATTGGAATATCTCTGGGGTTTTTGGCCTTTTTTTCTTTTTTCTTTAGCTATTATATTTAAGAGCTCCTGTTTCGAAATGGTTTCTCATATTACAAGCTAAACAAGACAATCTAAATTCTAATGTGGCAGTTGGATGCTATTTTGTCACAAATAATTTGTCCAGATAAATCAAAGTTGCAAAAAATAATCATCGTTCAAATTTCCATAGAAATGATGAGATTACACCCAACTCGTAAGAGTAATTAGCCAACTGCATGGTGTTATCTCCCCTTGTGTCCTTCACGTTTACCCGAGTTGAACGCTATTGTGAGCTGTTGCCGTAGCCAGCCTTGGTGAGTGATCATACTCTGTGCTTTTTTGTCTTAACGTTTGTATGCCCCCGCCATAAAATGGCCCGTCCCGTCCTGTCCTGTGATCAAAGTGGTTGTAACTATTTATAGAACATCAAACACTGAAACTAATATCACATGGTGACGGGGGACATTCATGTCTTACAGACATTTTTTCGTCTCTAGTGAAATATCACCAAAGTTTATTTATTGACCAAGAAATGATTTTAAAAGTGTGAAAACTGCAAAGGCTGAAGGTCAAAGGTAAAGGTCACAAGGTCATTTTGTTGAAGTTTCTTAAACATTGATTGCCTGAAAGTTGTCAATGTTATAAGCATGGTTGCAGAGAAAACACCTCCCAAGTTTCTGAGGTCAAAGGTCAACACCTGTAAATTTTGAAGGTCAAATGTTAATTTGTTACAAGCTAGGTCACCTGTCTTTTGAGTATCAATTTCTTGAGAAAAGAAAATGTGGTATGCCTTAATTGTCATCTAACATTCTACAAGTGGAGAAAGCAAAAGCTGCTTAGGCACATGGTCAAGGTCAAAAGGTCAAAGTTAATAAAAAAAACCAAAAACACAATGTTTTCTTAACAAAGCATGTTTTATAAATATATTTTTTCTAGAAGGAAGTAATCCTAATACTGTACAGTATCTACAATATACAAATCAGATCATGGTTTAGTTTGAGGATGTACAAATTCGCACAATTTTCAAATGGCTGTTTTAATCCCAACACAGATGTAAAACTCTGTTGAATCCAAGTCTAAAAGTATCAGCTGGGCTGTGCAAATATTTCAGATTTATGTGGTTTTTTTTATTCCAGACAATTTTTTATCCTGTTTGATATAACTCATAATGCTATGACATGTAGTATCCCTGTGTGGTCTGTGTCACCAGATCAACACTACAAGTCTCCTTCAGTCTTCCTACCCTGCACCTCAGCTTGTCAACACAAGTTAAATCTATTGTACCCCCCCCCCCCCCCC